>NC_045164.1:3519182-3674182 GCF_900700415.2 Clupea harengus | reverse complement strand
TGAATCCTGATCCCCTGCATGGTTTGTGTTATCTTTGGCTCTTTCTGCATTAACTAAAGTGTGAGGCAGAAGAAAAAAAAAACATAGCTGGCACACCGCCAGCAAGGCAGCGCTCTCATTTCCAAAAGGGCTACTGCTGCAATCTGCCACCCGCACGAGGTGAATGGAAAAAACTGTCATCAAGCCACAAATTGAAGCATAAATTGCCCACGCACTCCCTCTCTCCCGCTCTCTCTCTCTCTTCCCCTCTCTCTCTCTCTTCCTCTCTCTCTCTCACACTCTCTTCCACTCTCTCTGTCTTCTGTTTACTCACAGACATTAGCATGCAGGTTTGAAGTGTATGGTCCCGGAACCTTGAAAAGCATGTTGGTGACAGACACACAAATGACACACCACTCATGGTTGTGCACGTGCTCAGAAATACACACACACACAGAGAGAGAGAGAAAACTAACCAATAAGCGAGTGAAGTGGGGGAGAAAGATGAGGTTGCCAAGCAACTTGGGGTAGCATCAATACAATGTAGAAAAGACTGTTCTGGTGCCTGAGTGAGAAACGTCCAGTTCAGCAGGGGGGGGGGGGGGGGGGTTCTCAATCATTGCAGTGTGGGTGATGTGTGTACCGAGAAATACCTCAAGATGCATACAACGCTTTCACAGTGTCCACTGTGTTTACCCTGTGGGGCAGCATTCGTGCTTGGACCAAAGAAAAGGCACAAAGACAACTCTACAAATCAGTGACAATTCCAGTTTGTGTGTGTGTGTGTGTGTTTTTGAGTGTGCGCAGTTTGCATCCATTTTAAAATATACACTGTCAGACTGACAGCTGATGGTCTTGTGTCTGCAAAGCTCCTCCAACATTTGTTGAAGTTTCATTCCTCCAGGCCTTGCAAGATAAATGAGAGGGAAATGTAGCAGCGAAATGCCAGTACATATTTCAAACACCAAGTCGACACAAAACCATGATCCTGGCGTGCCTGAGTGAACGTGTTTGGGCTCTGCGTCTCGCCTTAGGAAACTCGACTCTACTTCTGACTCCCCTCAGCTTTGACCTGAACAGCTATTCAGGTTTTACTACCCTCTGCATCTACTTAGCCCCAGCGGAGTAAAGGAACTCCCTTACCTCCCTTCAAGAGGTCTCATTGGCTCCTTTATTTCATTTTCAATTGTACAGTTCTGGTCCTGTCCATATTCACATGGACACACAGAATTTACTTTAAATGTCAGATGATGATGCTCACTTCACGTGAGAACAGATAGTTAAGATGGCTCCTCCCAATTGGTCACATATGTCTAGACCTAACACTCACACAACTGGCAGCGTAACCAAGATACAGGCTGATCAATCATTGAAAGCAAATCTTTAAAACATAGTTCCACATCTTGTTTCCTTTAGCGTGTAGTCCACAAAGCCCTCTGCCTAAAGCCCAGGGCTGAGATACTGTAATGTGACCCAACTCACTGCTTATAAAATATTAATTACCTGACACAAATTATTCATCTACATCCACTGGCCTGCAGTCCAATGAGTCCAACATTTGAATTTCAGTCAAATGTCTGTTTGTAGGAAGCTGTCTTGTAAAACAGAAGTTAGACCAACGTGAGAGCTTTTCTTCCTCTGATACAACACACTTCTATTCAAAAGTTGTGAGGGGTATTTAAGTCACTGGTGAGAAAGCACATACCATAACTTTATGTAAAACTTTTCCAAAGAATTTCACAAGACGCTTCGAAGAAGAAGAAAAAAACAACCAACAAAATACGCACAGGTTTTGACAAAAGTTAATGTACCTTAAAATATACCCTTGTTAAGCAATGCTCGCTGAACAGATAACCCTTTCCAGCAGAGGTCAACTTGACAGGGTTATCTATGAACTCTGCGGCCAGCAAGTTAGCATGAAAACACCACAACAGCCTAATGCTGAACAAGATACTGGCAAAGGCAATGGTGTCAGATACAGTATGTCTTTTACTAAAGAGGCCGTTTTCGTTGGTTCCAGGTAGGTGTCCGGAACAGAAGAGAATAAACAGTCGACAATTACCAGGCGATTGGTATGCGGAGTGACTTTCAATCTTTTGGGATTCTGCCCTGGCCACCTGAAATAGATTGCCAGGGAGGTCAGTTTTGCTGCGATAACCTTTTGTGCCAGGAGACAGGAGAGATGCAGAGGCCATGTGTTCAAGGCTGAGGCTGCATGTGCCTAACGCGCATGGATGTGCCTGTGTGTGTTTCCTAAATCAGAAGATATAGCTAATCATGCTGCCTCTCACAACTATTCCTTGCCAAAGACATACTGCATTAAACCATGTATGAAACCTGGCCTGTACATAAATAACAAATAAAATATGTTTGCCTTAAACATAAATCAAATCTATGTACATTACCAAAGACAACTACCATACTTTCTTATCTGGTTATATTGATTACTATACTATTAAACACATTGATCTTTATTGCTGGTTTCTGCTGTATTTATATTTTCCTTGTTGCTGACCAAATAGCCAAAACAGGCCAAAACAGTATTTGCTCTCACCTGCTCTTTACTTTATGGCAGTGACTCATAACGCTCATGTCAAGAGAAAGAAGTCATAACAGAGTCTAACCCGAGCCGCATACTACTCACAGACTACCAGCTGTGAACCTATTTGCCGATGTATGCAATGTGGCCGCAACATTTACGTCTGCCGCATGATCTGCTGCAATTACGAGGATTGTGTGTGAAATAAGAAATAAAACCACAACTTTTCATGTGAACCACACACAACCGTCCTCAATTACCGTAACATGTAATACCACAACCACCACTATACACTTGGTTTATAGATGCTAGCATGTTGTATAAAGTCACTAGCATCATCGTGGGATAAATGCAATGTCATATTTAATTACAATTACTGTCTGGTCGCTTTCGGCTATAGGTAACCTTATTAGGCTATGTTATGTTACAGTGGCGCAAGGATGAGCAGCGGTCGTTTGGCACACGACTTGAAATCTGTCTGCGGAATGGGCTACACTTGCGCTTTTTTCAAAACATATTTGTATATGTATGTACAGCAGGCAATGCGAAATGTACTCATTCGCTTACAGCACACAGAGCAATTCAAGAGGTGCTGGCTGCTCTTAAAATTACTGACCGACGCATGGTACTCCGATCCATGCTGCTACCGCAAAACACCACCACAATTGTCCGTCACTTCTTCAGTGGCCACTGCATTGAAGTACATTTCACAGAGCGTACAAGACAGTAACAGAAATGTAAGTCCCGAATTAAATCACTCCTAAGAAACCATAAACTGAGCATTAAAGCGTAAAGTGTACATAGACCCTGTGCTTACCTTTACCAGAAAGCAATCCAGGGTTCTCTGTTTTTCTCCACACGCTACCAGCTACTTCAGACAACCTACCTCAGTGACCATGCAGTGTAGCCTCCCGCCTGTCACCAATCGCTCCCGACTGCGTTCTCTTTCATTGGAATACAGCTCTTTACGGAGGAGGCATAGGGCGGACGAACGAGGCGTGGTGCATGTACTACGCCACTAGCATCGTCCCCAAATGGATTGTCTAAAGTGGGTACGAAATATTCTCTGCTCGATGTCATTGCATTATGTACGTCAGCAGGCATCCAAAAGAACTGACTGCATAATAAACTTATTATTTTAAGTTACGCCTATTTTAAAATAAGGTAGAAAGGGTAGGCCTAGTTTAAATGAAGCTGCACAGTAAAGATAAACCCACACACCTTATTGGTGTGCGTATAGACTTTCTAGTCTGTTGGTGGCAGGCCTACACTTACAGTAAATGAGCTTTAGTCAGCGGTGTCTAGACTGTAGCCAACCACAGGCCTATGTAAAAGAAAAAGAAAAAATACCGTTACAACAGCAACATTAAAGTAAGCACAGAAGTGGGGATAATAGACTGAAAGGAGAATTTAGGCCAAAGTTTCACTCATGCTGTGCCATAAAGTAAGTGGCACAAATTTAGCCTACCACAATTAATGTCAACTAATGGTTATCATATTAGGATTGCATAGAATTCACCAGCGAAACATATAAGAGGTTAAACTCTACTTAGATAAGATATCGGTTGGTGGGTGAAGTTCATAAAGTAAAGTCACGCCATTCACGTCCTCCAAGTCTGGTATAGGCTACACTACAAAGTACTCATACAGTTTATTTTCGACAAAAGATGGCGCTGTAGCTAAGGCAAGTGATGCGATGCATGTGCTAAACTTGTGAAGGCACTAAAGCGCATTGAAAGCGCAAATGTATATAGTGGGTATATGTAGTTTAAACATTTGTTACACAAAGTTTGACACATGATTTACAAAACTGCTGTAATTTTACTTGCGATGAATTATTTTATCAACATACTGTATGTTATCATAATATCACTTTATTCTGTCACACTCACACACATCAAATATCACAAAGGAATGCATAACATACTACATTTTACACGGCTTACAAACACGTAAAGTTCAGAAAAATAAATAAAACAATTGTTTAAGAAATGGTAGACTTACGCACTTTGATTCGTTTTAATAAGTTTAAACACGATTCAAATGTGAATAGTATAATATGATATCACTTGTGTTCGTAATAGTCTACTGTATGCTGATACTGATGCTACCACAGAACTGCATACCGACCTTGTGCTTAATGGGGGAATTGAGCCCATGTTCTTAATGGGGGAGTTCTCAAGTAATTGAAAACTTTTCAGTTCACAAAAGGATTAGGCCTACTGAATATTCCATCTAAAAAGACAGCACAGTCAACAAACAAACAAAATCAGTCCTTGTATATCCCTTCAAATGTTGAAAGCTATGATCACAGGGAAATCAATGATATCTACAAGTTATCTGCTTTTCAGAGTGACCAACCACATTTCAAACTACCATGGTCCAAGTCAGCCCTCCACTTATGTCAGTCTAATCCACGGCCACTTAACTACATCAGGAAGAAACGCCATCCCTCAGGACAGTGGTGTCTACGTGTCAAGGGTGGTCATCAATGTATTCTCCGTGGTATGGGTGGGGGTGGAATCGGTCTCTGAGGAGGCGGTTGGGTGAGGGTGCGACTGGGGCTCTGTATGTAGCGCTCATGGAGCATGTTCTCTGGAATCCTGCAACATACATGCATACATAAAACACACACAAAAATACAAATAAATACAAATGCATTCAGAATGTATTCAGACCCCTTCACGTTTCCCACATTGTGTTATGTTGCAGCGATAAGCGTAAATTATTTAAATTCATTTTTCCCCTCGTCAATCTACAGTCAATACCACATAAATGACAAAACTAAAACCGGATTTTACACATTTTGGCAAATGTATTAAAAAGGAAAAACTGAAATTGACACAAGGACATAAGTATTCACACCCTTTGCTATGACACTTGAAAATTAGCTCAGTTGCCTCCCATTTCTCTTTGAGCTGTTTTATTACCTTGATTGGAGTCCACCTATGGTAAATTCAATGGATTGGACATTATCTGGAAAGGCACACACCTCTGTGCATAAGGTGTCACAGCTGACAATGCATATCAGAGTTTAAAAAAAGCCATGAGAGCTCAGAGACAGGACTGTGCCATATGCACAGTGGCCTCCATAATTCTTAAATGGAAGAAGTTTGGAACAACTAAAACTCTTCCTAGAACTGGCTGAGGTGACCAAGAACCTGGTGGTCACTCTGGCTGAGTTCCTGGCTGAGATCCTGAGTGGAGAAATTTTCAGAAGGACAACCATCATCACTGCAACACTCCACCGATCTGGGCTTTATGGAGTGGCCGGATGGAAGCCTCTCCTCACTGAAGATACAGGAGTTTGCAAAAACACACCTAAAGGACTCTCAGACTGTGAGAAACAAGATTTACTGGTCTGATGAAACCAAGATTGAAATGTTTGGCCTCAATTCTAAGCGTCATGAAATCAGACACTATTCATCACCTGCCCAATACCATCCAAACGGTGAAGCATGGTGGTTGCAGTATCATGCTCTGGGTTTGTTTTTTTTAGCAGAAGCAGAAGAGACTGGGTGACTGGTCAGGGTTGAGGGAAAGCTGAACTGAGCAAAGTATAGAGATGTCCTCAATGAAAACCTGTTCCGGAGCACTCAGGACCTCAGACTGGGCCAAAGGTTCGCCTTCCAACACGACAATGACCATAGGCACAGAGCCAAGACAACGCATGAGTGGCTTAGGGACAACTCTGTGAATGTCCTTCAGTGGTCCAGCCAGAGCCCTGACCTGAACCCAATCGCACATCTCTGGAGAGACCTGAAAATGGCTGTCCACCTTGAGCTTGACAGGATCTGCTGAGAAGAATGACAGAATATTCCCAAATCAAGGTCATACCCATGAAGACTCGAGACTGTAATCGCTGCCAATGGTGCTTCGACTAATTACTGAGTAAAAGATCTAAATACTTTTCTCAATGTGATATTTCAGTTTCTCCTTTTTAATACATTTGCAAATGTTTCTAATATCCTGCTTTTACTTTGTCATTATGGGGTATTGAGTGTAGATTGATGGGGGGGGGGGGAGAGATTAATTTAAACCATTTTAACAAAAGGCTGCAGCATAACGTGAAAATATGGTCTGAATACTTTCTGAATATATACAAGTGCATCACATTTATGAAGTACGGGTTAACAAATGTATAGACATTTGCACATTTATGTACACATATTTATGTACATATATTTATGCATATGGTCCCATCTGAATGAGGACATACAAATGCACAGCTTGGAAAGCCAATGACCAGAACTGAGAACTACATGCCCAAAGACTCTCCAGAACGACATGCCCAAAGACTCTCCAGAACTACATGCCCAAAGACTCTCCAGAACGACATGCCCAAAGACTCTCCAGAACGACATGCCCAAAGACCTCCAGAACATCATGTCTCCTCTAAAGGTGCTTGAGGTGTTAAAAATCTCCCTACTTTGTGGTTTCATTTTTTCTCGCCAAATTTCGTATGCATGTCTCAAAGTTTATCTTTTCAGACATCAGAGTATGTAGTGCTATAAATGGTTTGAAGTCAGTGCGGTGCCCCTTTCCTGTCACACGATGATGAGTCTCTGTAAGTGACAGTAAAATGGTGTAAATATAATACAGCCAGTCTCTCTAATTTCATTGAGTATATATCTTAATTTTTTTGAAGATGCGAGGCAGCTTTTGTTTTTTTACTTTTAGACATTGACCTTTTCTCACAGACATATTTCACATGCACCAGCTGTGTATATTCTAAGCTTACATATTTTGTGTTGCTTGCTTTTTCGCTGTGTTCAAAACAGAGCTTGTGGCTTGGGTTTTTTGTGATCTAGTTCAAGTCACATCTTGCCAAGTGTGATCTTAGATCTCAATCAACCAGCCTCACCCAACCATGACGTTTCACACAGCTAAGGGATGCACTATTAATATCCTTCAGAGCTGTAGTTGCAGCTTGCTTGAATAGAAAGTAAAGACTTATTGAGATAGTGTGTGTGTGTTGTTGTTGTTGTGTTTATCTGTGTCTGTCTGGATGCCTGTCCATAGAGAACCTTGCAATGCATGTTCCTTACATTTGTGTAATAATTTGTTTCCCCTAATGTTGAAGGGAATAACCCATTAAGGACACTGTAGTGTACTGAACTGCAAGTCGTGGGTGTACGCCTCCCTAATTTCCCGTAACACAACCTTAATTTCTACTTAGAAGTGAAAGAAATTAACTTATCACATCAGGTGTGAAACATTACAATGCTCAGTCAAGTACAGATAACAAAAAGCCATCATAGGGAAGTAGTAATCATTTGTATGCTGCAATTGAAATGGTGATGAGCTGATCAGAATTTGAAAGCCATGCATGTTTTTTTTCACACTGGCCCTCTAAGCGATAACATTAGACTCTTAAGACTGTCTATACATGAAAATGAAATGCTTCATCCTGCTGCATTTCATGCTATAGTCTCCACACTTGTTCTCAGGTGCGTCAAGCACCAGTTCCTGTGGGTGGTGAGTTGTGGGTTGTTTGTAAAGTTTACTGGAGTCATCCTGTCTCTAGTTTAGTTTCACATCCAAGTCCTCACTTTCAAAGCAGTGGGGGGTGGAGGAGGGTGCTCACCTTTCCGGAATGCGACGGGGGAGTCTAGGCGGTGGAAGCAGGGGGGGGTCGTCACCATATCGGGGGGGTAGTGGAGGGAGGGGGCCTAGATCTGGAACATCCTAGAAGACAGATACATGAAAGACAGAGGCCTAGATACATGAATTACTCTGGTTCAACAGCTTTACTTTGCATTCAGATTTGCAAGCAGTGCCGATCAGCTGAAGCAGAACTGCACAGGCACATGAGATTTGAAAGAGGAACATTTTGGTTTCACCTCAAATTCCCCTTCTGTTCCACTGCTCAGAGTGCTCAGAGTGCTCAGCCTGTTGCTTTCGCTACCTGTGGGTCACAGCGAACACAATCACAAACACGCAAATCCAGTAGGCTGTAGGTGTCTGTCTGGTGAACACATCCTCCGAGATCATTCTTCGTCATTAGGTTGCATCCCAAATCCATTATTACCACCATTATTACATTGAAAACCCCCAAATGATCTGTTACAGCTCAAGTAGAACTACTCTCTAGTCTAGACTGACAGACCTACGCACAATCCAAGCCAAAACCATTCAGGACTCGGGTATTATCAGGGGGTCATTTTGTTACCCTGTAACGCTACTGGCATCTCATTCCACACCGCATACCGGTCAGTCACATGATAGATGTCAACCCAGTGCTCGAACGGGAACAAAATAGTTCCCTTTATAAACTCAACCAGATTGGAATGTAGTTACAAAGTGGTGTGTTTTGTTGTTCACTGGAAATCATGGATGTTATGTTTTTCAGCTAAATCTTTGCCCATCACTGCAATACAACTATAAGTACTCAAACCATAAAGTGGAGTTTGGTCTACAATGGCATTTCCCCGTTACAAAACATTTAACATCCAAGAAGCAACCATATGATAAAACTCACTGGAGTTGCTGGAGGTGCTCCCAGTCTGCCAGGTGCCCCTCTGCATGGTTTGGGTCACTGGCGGGGGGGGAGCAGGGGTCCGTGGACTGGGGTCATAGATGGCACACTCTACACTCACGTCCCTGCTCCACTGCAGGTCCCTCTGCATTGGCGACGTGATCTCCAGATCTAACCCAACACAAAACAAAGAAGACATGAAGATGGAGATGAAGATGATGGATGATGATGATGGATGGTGTTAAGAACATCACCCATCACTCTACTATCAGGACATGGAACCAATTTCTTTGTTTTGAAAGGGATTGAAAGACTCCAAAGCAGTGCCCAGTCAACCAATCATTAGTTAATAATACTAATGATAACATGATAAACACAGATAACCAGAGTCTGATGACAAAAGTTAACATAGCATATATTTGTAAAATTAAATATTATTTGAGACTGCAAAGTTAAACTTTCCATATATATTGTGCAAAATGGGATTGTCTTTTCAGACTCTGTCGAATCTGGTTGATTAGACTTTAAATTTGAATATAGAAAAAAATCCTTTAAACAGATGAACCCATGCAATACTTTTCCCAGCTAATCTTTTGTTTCTCCTTTTTATTTATTTTTATTTACAGCTCTTTTTTGTCTTTTTCTTTTAAATGTAAAGAAGGAATGTGAAACTAAGCAAATCATATGTATATATTTTCCTTATCAAAATAAAGAATACAAAAAAAGAAAGATACATTTTTCCGCACCTTCCAATGATGACTTCCCTTTCTCTTTATGCCGACGAGTGATGCTGTCACGCAACTTCTGAAGATTGTCCTACACCAGAGGAGTAAAAAAAATGATTATAATTCATCTAAACTACGGCATCATGATCAAGCAGCCTCTAGATGCAGTCGAAACTAGTAGCACGTTTCTGGACATGTTAAAATATATAAATTCTTTATTTCTTCATAGAAAAACAGGTATCAAAACTGTAGAACATTTTTCAGAATATGCCTATAGCAATGTCTTAGATCATCACTGTGGTGCAACAATTAAAACATCAAACAGAAAGTGGAGTTTGGCCCACAATTCCAGTTTCCCATTACAAAACACTTCCTCCAATAAGCAACCACCATTGTACATCACCTGTTGGAACCGGACAGAGCATGATCGTTTGTCCTGGTCAAACTTCCAGGCCTTGAACTCTTGCACGGCCTCGTCCACAGTCAGTGACCCCACCTTCACCCTCTCCTGCAGAGCTATGAGCTGCCTCTGACCTGGAGTCTTCATCCCGGCATAGGGATCGTGGGCGCTGCTTAGCAGTCTCTCCTTCCTAGGCTGCACTGCTAACATTTACATTACATTTACATTTAGTCATTTAGCAGACGCTTTTATCCAAAGCGACTTACAAGGGAGAGAACAATCAAGCTAGGAGCAATAGAGACCTAGTGAAACAATAAATACTGTTTTACATAATAAATAGAAAAAGGTAAGGTAGTAAGATGTAAGATGGACAGGGGGAGAGAGGCTGCTTCAATGACTTAAAAAGCAGGGAAGGCGTAAACAGAGTTCAATGATCCTATTAAAGACTAGTTTCCCTTTTCGAAAGTAGATGAAAGGGGAAATTAGATTTCCTCTATGACCCTTAGACTGTGGGATGTACAGTATATTTGGTAAGTAAGTTAAATGGATGTGTTATAAAAGCAGAAAAAACCTCCATCATCATGTAACTGTTTTTAACCTTTAAAAAGCTCTGCGTATCGTGTCACACTGTGGATAAGAGAGGTCTTTAGTACCTAACCTAACCTGGACTAAATAATGAAATGGCAAACCTTGAGGGGGCACACTGTCTCTGCGATTGCATTGGGAGTAGGTTGACTCTTTCTCAGAAAACACTGCAAGAAGGCAGACCAAAGGCATATCAGTCACAGCAGTTTGATTTAGTTGGTGCTGGGACTGTAAAAGCATGTGTGCTTTCACTCCCAAATGTGAAAGCGAAATAGAAAAAACACTCTCTTGAGTCATAACATTTTTCACCAATATGCACAGTTCCTTTTCACATATTCATGGTCAAAAAAATTAACAACATTCTGTGTAAATAAACACATCCTGTGTGCTTGGCGGAGTGTTGACATGTTTTGAATAACAGCAACAGGTGTCACTTTAAACATTTCATGTTCAGTTCAGTCATACTATATATCATGTTCAAAAATATAACTCGGCTAAAACAGTACACATGATACAAACTTGTTCATGAGATAAAATGGGAACCTGATCAAATGCATTTTGTGAAAAGCAGACAAAAAACTAAAACTGAAGCCTTTAGCATCCATTATTACACCTTGTTGCTTTCAATTATGTCTTAAGCCTTTCCTTCTTCAATTAATTAATGCAACTGCTGAATTAGCTTAATACTGATTCTGTTTCTGTCAGTTTAAGGGACTAGTTCTTACCGCGTGAGATGTATGTTTTATTCTCCTGCATGTCCAGCGTCCCCATGGGCCTGGGGATAGGGGCAGGGGGGCGGTTGATGATCTCGGGAGAAGTCAGATCCTCCACTGTGTCATAGATCTGTTCGTTAAAGCAGGCATTGTAGGGGTCCTCTTCCTCTTCCTCTTCATAGAAGTCAGCTTCCCCTTCCCCCTCTTTTGGATGATGGCCATCAGTCATGCAGTTCAGGCCCAAAGGCTGCCCTGCTCGCACTTTTTCCAAAGAGATTGATTTCATGTCAGATTTGATGTGGGATGGAGGAGTTCATTTTAAACATTATGAAATCTTTGAATATCTGATCCACTGAGAAGCCCGGTTCTCGGCCCTGTGACTCCGTGACTGTGACCTAGAGCAATGTTTTGAGCACCGTTATTGTGTTTGATGTGGAGACAGATTAAGCCACTGTAGTCCTGCGGACTCCCACTGTGACATCTCTGAAATGTATTTTTCTTCTAGACTATACAAGTAAAAAACAACTAGCTGTCCCATGCAGTTCCGCGATGATACTTTTTTTTCCAGTACTTTTTGTTACATTTTACCTTGGAAAAACTTTCTCAGCAAAGTATCTTCTTGGTTCTGTGATTCTTTTGTAGCAGTCTCCATATCTTCGTCTTTAAAAAGGAAATTATTTAAATGAATAAAAAATCAAACCTTTTAATGAGGCAGACAATGATATTAAACTTGAGTAGATAAATACATATTTGGGCCAAACACCATATCATATCTCCTTATGTAGTATGCAGTTAACTCATCTTTATGAATATATGCATGTTCTTATTTTTATTATAATCTGCCATCATTATATTATTCTGTGCATTTAATTGTTTTGCATTTAAATACTGCTAAAGTAAACAATTTTGAAATGTGTTTTGGACAAAAGCGTTGCCAAATCTATAACCATACACCAAAATACATCAGATAGAAAGGTAAGTGCCAGCAGTGATGCTGTTGGTGTGTGCAGGCAAGTCTAATGACTGTTTGCACAATAGTTAGCATGCTAGTTTAAGACAAAAAACTCCATAATGCTTCTGTAATATAAAGTGGGGCCACTTTTTTTTCAAGTGTGAAATAACATATTCAAGTTTGCTTGACCATTCATATAGCCTTTATACATTCATCATTTATCAATTCTCTCAAATTTAAGATCTTAATCCACAAAGCTCACAACTTGTTATTTTTTGACTGTGGCACTCACATAAGTCTTCAGCGCATTCTCCCAGTTCTCTCATAGACTCATAGATGTCACCCTCGAGAGAATCCATCTCCATCTCCTGAGGTGATTTGGTCATGTGCTCATACACACTCTCATCCAGTGGCTCAGAAGGAGAATCCTGTACATCAGTGTTAGTCGTGTCTGCCGTCTCCTATGGGGAAAACATTTTAAAAAGACAGGAAAGAATTTCTACAAATCCCTGGTAAAAGATACAAATAAGAGATAATTGTGTGCATTCCAGAACGAGTAGTGTGCAATTTAATTAACAAATCATTTAGGGCTCAATGCATTCAGAGGTAACATATTTCATCAGGAACAGTATATCTTTACATCCCTTTTTTTTTTTACAAATTGGTTTAAAAAAAATTGAGCTGTGTTTGCCAAATACATATCATGACTGTGATGGATATGTATATATACTACAGTCACTATTTTGTGTTGATAATATCTAACATCTTTTGAAACAAAATTAACTATCATTCAAAATGCACCTTGAAGTCACAAAGTATATACTAGACTTCAGCTTAACATTCTACAATTTACATACAAATATGAATGCACAAATATGTTTACTCACAACATAGTCATCCATAAATTGCCTTAGGGCAGAGAAGCCATTCTTTTCTGCTAGGTTATTGGGGTACTCCCCATGCTTGTTTGCCACACTGTATGCCTGCAAAGCACCTGGACACTGCAGAAGGACTATCATAAGTCTCTTGAGACCGTATTTTGCTGCAAAGTGAAGTAGCGTTGGGAGCTCTCTATCTCTTTGACCTGTGAAACCACAAAAATGTTTTTTTTTTTTTTTTTTTTTTTTAATTGAACAGAATATTGACATTTATATGATACATTCAACAACATATCAGGACTCCCAGTTAGTTGCATTTGTTAACACACACACATACAGATATATTGTAATATTTTAAATACAGAGAAGTGAAATAACATAAAAAACACTTACTAACTGAGACAGGTTCTTGCTCAAGTTGACTAATTCCAAAGACATGGAGCCCATTCGCAGGCATTCGGGACTTGAGAGATTCAGTTAGCAAATTATCAAGTGGTTCTGTGGTGTTGCATGTGATATTAAATGCCTAGAAATACAACACAGCGTTATTGGATTATTCTAAAAACATATCTTTATTCTATTCTGAGGTTAAGTTTGAACTATGGAACAGAGCAGTAGAAAATGTTAGGGTACAAAGACCCTCTCTGTGAGAAATCTACTTCTCTTAACCCTCCACTGCCCAAATTATAATATTTATTATTTTATATTAATATATATTCATGAGAAGCCATGAGTTAAATGTAAACAGGGAAACCTGTATGTTTACAACTGTAAAAAGTATAATGAACTACCTGACACATGAACTGTAAAGGATCAGTTGCTTTTTCAAGTTGGCTGTTTATTTCATCCATTGGTGTGAAATATGTTAGGCATTTTGAGCAAATTACAGAATTGTTGCAATACAGGGTGAGTGTCACCTCTCCTGCCGGCATATCTGAAATAGAAAAATGGAGAAGACTGATCACTTGAGGAAAGATTTCAAAGACAACAATGAGCTTTAAAGGTGTAGTCCACGATTCAAATCCAATACACTTTTTTAAACAAACTAAAGGGCTCACACACAATCTACATCTTGTACTTCATATAAAGTAAATATTTCAAATTCCGTCTTTTCTGTTACGAATCAGGGTTTTTTCGTTGCACTTACCGGGTGACAGACCATTGATGGTATACTCATTCACAAACTTTCCTGGAACACGCTTGCTGGTGTCTTTACCTGAAAATTCCATCTCAACATTTTCCTGATTGCCCAGCTTATTCAGCATGATGATGTAAACAGTTACATTTTCCTAACAAAATACAGAACAATACACATGTAAAAAGCTGTATCTACATACATTCAGTGATCATTCCCCATCTAGTGAGACTGTATTCATCTATTTGCAGACAATACTCTATGTCTGTTACAGATCAAATCTGTCACAGATGAAACATAGAACAAAAGAAATACATTGTGAAAGAGCAGCTTATGTGGTATTGTGTTGTCTTATTCTCGGTCTGCGTATCTAATTCCAGCTCATTGTGTGCAAGTTATTTGTAGTTTTACAGCCTTGTTGAAGCACACTGCACACGGCATCATGTGGTTTGTTTGCAGGTGCTCTGGTCAGTGAAAACAACTCTATCATGTCTAAGCTTTACAGTAAAGTAACAAAATGTATGCTTTATGCAAATGTGTGTGTGTGTGTGTGTGTGTGTGTGTGTGTGTGTGTGTGTGTGTGTGTGTGTGTGTGTGTGTGTGTGTGTGTGTGTGAGTGTGTGTGCATTCATTAACTTGCCAGTTGCAGCAATATACACAACATGATTTCCATCATCTTTCCTTGGTTGGGTTCCAGGTATTAAAGAATTATACTGAAAAGTATCCAACTTACTAGCTAAAAAGCCTTCAGACCTGCCTTGCAAACACCAGCAACAGCACAACTCGCACTTCAGTGATACATTTGGCAACACTGGGCAGTACAATGACAGTTTTTTTTTTTTTAGCTCTCTGTCACATAGCCATATAACCTCAAAGTACATTAGAGGATAAAATCTCTGTTTCTCTTCAAAATCATACCTTAAAAACTGGGGGGAAAACTGCATAATGTGACTTCAATTATATATTTCATGATCTGTATACACTTCCATGGTCATAACACATACCCCACACGGGATTCTTTCTGGCTGCACTGTGACACAGGCCTGGGGGATGAAGCAAATGTCTTGGCTCTTGTCAAGTGGTGAGAGAACGATATCATCTTCATATATGGGGGGCTCAGGCGAAGGGTCTGAGAGAAGGGCAGCGTGCTCTGTGCAGGGTGGAGGAAACTCTTCGTCGAGCACTGGGGGCTCAGGCCAGTACTCCTCCTGTGTTTGTCTGATATCTTTAGAAGCTGAATGAGAAAAACATTCACAACATGAACTTTTCATATGACAATGGCATTTATCGGCAGACAGACAAGCTTGAATGGATCAGCTTCCTCTTTGAGTGTTCTCAACCAACTGCAAAAAAAAAAAAAAAAAAAAACATTTAGCATTCTTACAGGCCAAATAACTACCTAAATTCTTCGATGTTGGGATAGTTTTATTTTTTATATAGTTTTTCTTGTTGTTCTAATACTATCATATGAGCTCCCAAATGTAATGTACTATGCGGTTTGTTTCTGCAAGCATCGCCTCAGTTGATTATCATCTTTTGGCAAACAGCAACAAGAGTAACATGCTTCACGCATCCATGAACTGCTACCCTGCACAAAAGCTGCTTCCATTTTTGTTTTCTGTTCCAGGTAAAGAATTCAACGCAGTGGGGCCCATGCACAAGTCACAATGGGAGACAGAGCGTGGCAGAGCTCAGGGCAGATTTCTACCAGTGTTTCAGTGAGAAGCAGTGGCACAAATGCTACGTCTAAATATGAATCTTTGTCAGTGACTTCTCTAACATACGTTGATTACACAGAAAGACCGCTCAACTACAAAACAGCCGAAAATGATGGATTTAGATTTGAAAGAAAAATTCAATGTTCTTTTCAAAATGTGAAAAAGTTTCACATCTCCATACAGTAAATATGAGTATATGAAACTGCTAGACCACTGAAAAATGCTTATAATCATTGTAGCATCAACACTGCTCTCAAAATGGTATGTACAAATTAGGAGTACTGTTTACCAGAACACTAGAACACTTTGTCATGCCATCAGTAACTATATTCATCAACCTTTTAGTTCAACCAGGTATTTATCACTTCAAGACCAATTAGATGAATATCCACAAACTTTGCAGAAGGTATTCTCACATTACAGAGTGAACCATAAATTATAAATCGACGATGGGCGACAGTTGTACAGGAGGTAAAGAAGTCGTTTAGTAAGCAGAAGGTTGCTAGTTCGATTCCCTGTCAAAGCGTCCTTGAGCAAGACACTGAACCCCTAATTGCTCCTGATGTGCAGTGTGCCATCAGTGTAAATGTAAAATGTGTATACATTGTAAGTCGCACATATGTAAGTCGCTTTGGATAAAAGCGTCTGCTAAATGACTAAATGTAAATCAATAGACAAATTCAAAACCTAACATTTAAGGAACAAATGACTTATTATACACGATCAAGAAGGAAGGAAACCCTATAATGTGGAAAAACAACATTCCACTTGTGACAGTCAATGAGAACGTCACTGTGTCCTCCACAAAGGGGAATTTTGTAACACAAAATACGTCTGGAAAAAAACCAGTAGTCTGACAGTCATGGATTTGTTCTTTTTGAGGAAACCTGGACATTTGACATGATTTCAATCTGTGAAACATTTTATTACATAAAATGGTATACCATCTCTCAACCAAACCGTCTAGTGTCAACTATCAAATTTCCATACAGTTATAGTACTGTGTGGTGCTATGTAGTGCTTCGAAATTTACTATTTTGACCACAAAAACCTCAAGAACACGATTTCGGGAAGTAGACTTACCATTGGCAATAGACTCCATTACTGTAGAGACATAAAAGCTGGGCTCATCTTCAGCATGGAGCTTCTTCCAGCTGTCCCAGTGCTCAAAGTTATCTGAGCCGACATCATCCTCAGAGACCGCACAGAAAAACACCACCACTGTGTGTGGAGGACACAGAAGTTTCTGGAACGTTTCATTAACCACTGGCTCACTCAGAAGGTCCAGGAAGACAGCAGACAGTAAGAGTAAAATGCACTTGCTGTCCGAGAGAGCTCTCAGGTCTAGGTCCTCCTGAGGAGCCTCGCTGTCCACTAGGTGCAAGACCACAGAGTTCTTGGGAAAGTTGTGCGATGCTTGAAATATGGTTTGCAGATAACTAGCCCATTCCGCAGCTTCACTGGTGTGTAGGATAGCCACCTCACTCATTTTGCAAGCTGAGATAATGCTACAAATAAACAAACAAACAAACAAACAAACCAATAGATGCGTTCAGACCATATATGCTTATCAAATTACCATCCGTCTCAATCATTTGAACCCTCTGTCAAAAGTCCACATGACACATATTAAAAAAAAATTGCACAGATATAGAATGCAGACGGAAGGTATTTCCAGGCGTAAAGGCTTTCATTTGCCCAAGTTAATGTAAATAAGTGCGGTGAGTACGTTAAGAAATATAATCTCATGTTCAATATAAAAATGTAGAGCCAAAGCATTGTAATCATTCTGAAATGACCACATCTTACATTCCATAGCGAACTGAAATAACCCTTGAATTACAGAGAAAACTGTGCAAGCGCGATGAATAGGACAGTTGTTTGGACTGATCTGGTGTTCAACAGCAAACATCCATCTACAGATTAACTAAAAGACCTTGGTTTCAGTCAACAGAGCACAAGGTCATTGCACACATTCTACTCTAGAGTATAACATTAACAATTTGCATTGTAGTTTAGTACAGCAAGTAATAATTTAATATGTGTGTGAGATGTCGGCCTTTGGTCTCAATAATATAAACGTCATACAGTAAGAGACAGTTAAGTGCAAAAAGATTTTCCAGTAGTAAGTTTCACTAGAACTAATTATTAACTTAACACTTAATTCGAATAGTCCGCCAACAGAGACTTTAAAGATGGTTTGTTGGACTCCAAGTTCAGTCTTTCTAATTGTCACCTTAACCAAATCCAACCCCTACCACTAATCTTAACCATACATTCTAGTTAACAGAGTTTCAACAGATAGTTTGTTTGTAATCTGAGCATCTGTAGATAGTCCATCCAAGTGTGACAAAAATGTAATTGGAGTAAAAAAAAATGCTAGCATAACAGAGAGAACAGGAAGAGTGATGGTTAACTTCCTCCTTCAGATCATAGCTGTTTCAACATATTTGTTATGAAGTTCATATCATTTCAGAGTAGAAGGCTGCCTTCAATACTTCATGATAAGTCTAATGAGTTATAGCATCCCCATATCGGAGAAGGAAACTATTCAAAAATGCTCAAATACACTTAATACAAAACCCACTAATCAGCCTGATCACACATCTCATTAGAACATACTCACTCAGTTAAAGGGCCTGGCATCTGATGTTAAAATGTGCGCCACCTGTGCAACCGCATCCAAAACAGGGCTCTACCGAGGCAAAGCAGTTTTTCAGAGAAGTTGTTGCAGTGTGCATCTTTTACTTTAACTGAGGGCTGTTCCCCCACCTCTATTCCACAGTTCAAGAGTGTTAAAAGCAGCAGTTCATTTCCTCATATTCAGTGTGGCGAGCGTCACTTCCTTAAAAGAAACGCCTCTGCACTGCGAAAAAAAAAACAGGCCTAACAGAGCAGATCTGAGTGACACCAGAGACCTATGATCAAGACAGTAATGTCGAACGACAAGAAGAGCGCACGCACACTATTATAACATACTAAACTTTTTTAAACTGTGGCTATAGTCCTTACTCACACATGGAAAAAAAGGTCCTGTAAACTGGGCCTTTGACAGGGGAGAAGAAGTATTTACATTTTGGAGAAAAGGCTTTTTATTTTCTTTCCATTGACTTTTATAATAGGGATTGAAAGGTGATATGATCAAGCCACCCAAAAAAACATCCATAATGTAAACAAATATACACTATACAGTAACGTACATATTCTGCATGTAGTACACGGACAAACTAAATGTGTTTTAGTATGTCCAGAGACAACACACTGTTTTTGTAACCTAGTCATCAGTTAGTTGTTCATATTTTACTTGCCAACCGCAGTGACAACTACAGAGTTAGCAACTGTATTGTGCCCCCCGGCAGCAATGAGCTAAAGCCTATTTGAATGACAATGCCCTCAGATGTAAAGACTGCAGAGGGGTTGTCATGTTCAGAGTGGTGGACCCCACAGCGCTGTTTGTGCTGACACGAGCACCTTTTCCATTTTAATGACAATGCTCCTGCCTGTCTGTCCTGCACGTAAAAGGCTCCAGCATGCATGGGATGGCCCTAACCTGTTTCTGCTATCGCAATGGGCAAGGTAAGAGGACTGTGTCACCCCGTGTCAGTGCCTTGCCTTGTGTTTATTATAAGCAATGTGTCTCAATAGATTGAGTGTAATTCTATCTGTGCCTGTGTGGAAGAAGATACACAACCATTTTTTGTTTGTTTCTGTATCTATTCAGACAGTGACAGTCAGATAGACCTGTTTCCGGAAAAAAATGTCAAGATAGTATCACATTCACCATGCAGTGACCAAAGATTTCTGAAACGCTGAGCAATAACCAGAAACACAGTTAACATCTAATGCTTAATGAGTGAGTTGGCACATTGTTATTCCACTGGCTTACTGGAGACACTAATTTCTTAACCAGCACCCTTTGAGATACAAAGTGTTTACGTGGGCATTGCTCCCACAAACCCTGGTTGGACGGTGTTGTTTACCGTAAGAACTGCCTCACGTGTCTTCCAGTAACACAGTTGCCTCTGGTTCAGATAATCTTCTACGAGGGCAGGAACTTTGAAGGCCGCCACTATGAGTGCAGCAGCGACTGCACCGACACACACACTCACTTCTCCCGCTGTAACTCCATCCGCGTGGACAGCGGTTGCTGGGTGGCCTACGAGAAGCCCAACTACGCTGGCTACCAGTACATGCTGACCCAGGGCAAGTACCCAAACTACCACCGCTGGGCTGGTTTCAACAACTGCATCCGCTCCTGCCGCATCATCCCCTCTGTAAGAATCACATCACACATCAAAACATGAGTTGTATACATCAAGAATGCATAAAAATGATTGTTACTGCAAATGTATGTTATTGAGCCACACTGTATATGTAGTGTCCTTAGGTATTGAGTCATTAATACTTCATTAGTTGATAAGTAGTTAGCATTAATATGTAGTTACCAGATGTATTTTAGGGTAGGATTAGTTATATGTCATGTACATAAATGCACTATAATAATATAGTGTGACCAAAAATCTTTTTATAGTAAATGGGGAAATCACAAGGCATGTAGCATCTGATAACACACAAGACGGCTGTCAAATCTCCACATAACATGCATCACTCAACAGTACAATGGAGCGTTTCGGCTGAAGATCTTCGAGAGGTCCGACTTTGCGGGCAAGATGATGGACCTGAGCGAGGACTGCCCCAACCTGCAGGACTCCTTCCAGATGCGCAGCATCTCCTCCTGCAATGTGGTGGAGGGCTACTGGATCCTCCACGAGCACCCCCACTACCGGGGCCGCCAGTACATCCTGCGGCCCGGCCCCTACAGCCGTCACAGCGACTGGGGCAGCATCACTACCAGCGTGGGCTCCGTACGCCGCGTCACAGAGCTCAAACAGACCCAGTAAAGGCCCTTGCTCGGGCAGCCCCGGGTCCTGAAGTTAGTTCAGGGGGCCTAAAGGTTGTCTAAGCTGGTGCCAAACACGCTGGGCTGACGTATACTGATGTAGAGGTTTAAGGATACGTGTTTTGCCAGCAGTGTCAATGTCTCAGTAAGAGATGCAGGAACAGCGAATACTAACAGGGCGGTTCGTGTATGCTTAACTGTAAATGTATGCTTATTTGACTGATGCGCTATAAGTGCCTCATAAGGCCTTTTACAGCTCTATGTTAAACTGTTGATGTCAGCTGAAAGGATTGTGTAAGTAAGTACTTCAAACTGATCATATCTACAGTGAAAGAGACAATATAACTACTGTTCTGGAGAACACACACTGACACAACGAAGATATTATATGAAGGTACAATTATTCTCTTTCATAGTCATGTTTTAGATACTTTGTCAGGCTTTTTAAGAACATGTGTAGCATAAAGAGCAGCAATTTGTAAAATGACAATCAAAATCTAGCAAGAGCTCGAGTCACCAAACAGTGTTAAAAAACTGAAGGCATGAAACTTCATGAAACTATGTAAATGTAATATATTATGTCTTGTTAAAAGTAAAAAAAAAAAAAAAAGGTCTATACCTGGGTGAAATAGCAAAGAAACTCAACTATACTGACTTGTGGTTGCAACTTAACATCAAAACCTTTCTATGTAATATATTTTCAGTCAGGGGATATTGAAGCTTAATTATTATCAGTTCCACGTGCTCCTTATACGTAACTGTATGACTGTATATGTGATCTGATATCCCCCTCTCATTCATCTGCCAGTTCTCTCATGTGGCATCCATTAGATGTTGATTTCTAGTAGCCGGCATGTTTTCTACTATTACAGGGGGCTAAAACCCTTCTTGAGCCTCAGACTTTTTTCTGTTTAATTCTTTCATCACAGATGCCCTTTGGAAAATTACCTTTCACAAAGAAGATCACCACTTCAGACCTTCATACTGATTAAACATCCATAACACCTGAATTACTATAAATATAAGCGTAAGTTTATTTTACCCTTTTAAGACATTCATACCCTCTCCCCACCAGGAAACAGCCAGCCATAAGATCTAGAAAGATTGAAGATTGAAGATGAATTGCCAAACTTACTTGACTAACTAACTTGCCTGCAGCATTCTCATAAAAAGAATACTGCAACATCGACATGGTCAGGTCAACAACATAGCTGACAATGGTAGCCATCATCATTGTAACATTCCCTGCATGCTGCTCCACCTAATGGCCTTCTAAAGTACTGTAAATAGCTAATGAAATACCTAATGAAATAAGCACTTGCAGTCATGAATGACAGTTTATTATGGAAGCTGGAAAACCACAAATAGATCACACCACCAATAGTTAAGTCACTGTGGTTCTGCTGGCTTGCGCGGGTACTTCAGAGAGAGACACTTGAAGTGAACTTCAATTAAGAGATTCATTTGAAAAACACAGCATTACATCCCTCGTAAGACAGAAATATAGCCTCACTGAGGTTCTAACGGTCACCAGTGCCACAGTTTCACTTCACACTTCTCGTATTGAAACACTCATCTGTAGTTTGAGAAGTTCACAAAGCGCAAAGTGTATCCGCGGGGAAGTGAAACTGGTTATTATTAGCGCTTGCAAGTGATCACATAAGTAGAACGACAAAGCAGCGCAGTTATGCAGATCCCCCTCACGCTATGGCCGTGTTAGAGGTTAATCGCAGTCAAACTGCAGAAGTAACCTGGGTTTATGTGTGCATCACTTGAAAGTGTTTGCTCCTACCGGGCCATTAGCATCCATCTTTAGTCAGAACAGTGTGTGCACTTAAATAAGGACCCGTAGCACTCTGTTGATCTGATGAAGTCCTTGACATCAGATGAAAGAATGTGGTGAATGAATGAATGCATGCATTTGTGTACTTCATTCATTCACTTAACACATCCTTTTATTTTAAGTTCTTTCAGCAATACTGTCGTGACACTTTCACTTTTGATCATGATGTATTGTGTGTGTCCATATGAATGACATATACATGTATGCGGTGGGCGGAACCACCCAGCCCTAAGTTAGAGTGGATTCATTGAAAGCCCATTACTGTATTGAAATCATGAGGAAACGAACCGCAATATTGCCAAATCGTCCACATCATGTTATCATGAATCAGCTTGGCACATACTGCCTGCATCCCCACTGGGTCCGAGATTCATGCCTTTACCTTCACCGGGCATGACAATGATAGGGCGCTCCTTCTGTGCGAACATCAGGTCGATCACCCGAGTGTGGAGATTGTTAGTTGAGTCAATGCTCTCGCTTATTCTCTGCTGCACTCGGATCAGCTCTTCAGCCACGCCAGAGGAGCTCACAGCCTTTTCGGCCACCGCTGAGGCAATCCTGGCCACATTCCGGTTGGTCTCGCAGACCTCCAGGTAGAGGAGCCGGTTCTGCTGAGCCAGTGAACGGAAGCCCTCGCGGATGGCCGCCGCCTGCTCCCGGTGAACTGCCAAGAGCTGCTCCTCGAAAGGGCTCAGGGAGGCGAACTGCGTGGGGATGCTGAACGCCCTCTGTGGGGCAGCTGCCACCCCTCCCCCTGGCTGTGGGCTCACTTTTGAGCAACATCTTGGGAATTCACTGCCAGGCATTCCGCCAATGAGACGGCTCAGATCAGCAGGCTCAGGCGGTTCTGCCTTGACGCTGACCTGCATCTGACGGTGTGACAGAGATGTAGAACTGGATGGTTCTGCGTCTGGTAGGGTGGGTGGACATGAATCAGAGGAGTCCTGAGGGTGGGGGTCCTGGACCGGTGATGGCAGATCATCAGCAGACTGATGGCTTACCTCTCCACCGGTGGTGTTTATGTTCATGAACAAATCTGTGGAAGCCACAAAAGAGTGTGAATGTTTAGAAATGTCCCCATCTATCTGTCTGTGCGTAGGAATTTGAAAGTGCATTCAAAGTGATTGAAATCAATTTTTTCTTTCCTCTTGCACAACGGGATACGAGTTAGAACCGTGGGCAATAAGGCATTGTGTCAAATTAAGGTGCAAAATGTTGTGGCAACACATCATAAAGTTATATGTCTTATACTTCAAAACATTCTGTAAGGGATCTGATCCTCCAATTATGTTGCTGTTTATTTATCAACAGCAATGGTTGAGGTTGAGGTTAACAGTGTACGACTTGACATGTATGTAAAACTGTGTACCACTGCCGTCCTATCCATGATGATTATCAACCTATCCAAAGACCCAACTATGAATAACAAAAGCTGCACAAACTGGACAGAGCAGTAGGCATATAAGTCGTACAAATAACAATAGTCATTTATCATGTATAGTTGACTTATGGGTCTGTCCCATGAAAAATAGCTCATCTGGTATTATATCATCTGTATATTTTTAACAGCATATGATTTGTACATTTTGTTCAGTATTTTGGGAAAATCTTTGGATATAAATTGGTCAACATTTTTAGACGACCTCCTGCAACCACTGAAGCTGTTCAACAGATAACACAAGATTACCTTCACTGGGATAACACACCGTCTCACTCTCCTCCTTCATCTTAACCTCTAGGGGTATGTGTCTGTCCACTCCGTCTGTATACCTCTTCTCCTCAGCCAGGGCTATGGACAGGGAGAACAAGGAGGAAGACGGACTGTTAACCCTGAGGTTCTGCCGCGCCATGTTGACCTTGTCCTTCGTCCGGCGCCTCAGGTCTTGCCAGCGTCGCTTCACGTCAACGATGGATCGCTGCAGTCCCGAGGCTGCGCTCACCCGTTCGGCAATGTTGAACCAGATCTTATACTTCTCCTGGATTGTTAGAGCGTTCCTTTGCCTGGTCAGCGCCTCCTCTTGTTTGGTCACCTCTGTTATGAGAACATCTAGCTCAGCATCAGTGAACTTGCGCTTGCGAAATCTTGGCAGAGCCATCATTTCTCCTGAACTATGAGAGCTGTGGAGTTGAGGATGAGGTTATGTTAGAAATATTTTGTATTGTATGTGGTTTTAAATATAAAAGGTTTGATGGTTCAATGGCTGTGTATCACAACAGACCTGTGAATGTGTTCAGGTTCTTCAGATTGGTTCTTGAGCCTTTGTGAGTACCTCTGCTTGGCATATGTCCTTCGTAATGTCACACAGTGACTCTGAAAGAATTACAATCAAATACAAAACATCAACACATGCAGCTCAGAACTCAACTCTGCCTGCAACTAAATTATTTTTTCAGCAACCATGCACTTTTACATATTCCAAAGTTCTTTCACTGAACAGTATTTCTATAAGTTCATTTACATATTTATGCCTGAAGTTACTACATTTCATGACTATACAACATGATTGGCCAGCTGAAACTTTTTTCAAAATAGGCTACAATTTTCAGGAGCTGGGTTTCAATATGAACTAATATTTTTACAATTAACAATTGCCTACATTCACTATCAAAACATACCAATGATGTAAAATAAGAACAGCAACTACACAGATAGCAAAAAGCCAGTGGACCACTGTCGGCCCGCTGATGGCCTTTTGCTCATTGGTTTTCATGCGGTAACGTGAGTTACAAAAAAAACAGCCCGCCGTTTTGCCACTTGCTTTATCTCTATTAATTTATACTTCTTCATTCATTTTCACCAACCCTTAATATTTGTATAGATGGTGCGTCTTTAATTAACCAAATCATTTTTCACCTTGAGAGCCTTCTGGTGGCATGCCAACTTCAACTGTTTAGCGGCAGACTATGTCAAGGAAATTAATTAGAAATTGCATAATTTCTTAATATCCACGCCAAGTTCAATTTAAGATGATGGTGGTCTGAGAGTGGAAGTCGCCAGAAGCACACCTCCAGTGAGGTGATGACCACAATCCACCGGTGGACCAATATTTGTTCGCTATCTGGGTACGCTACCATTCTCTGATAGTTCTTCGGCAAACGAAAGATTTTTCGTCTTTGCAGGGAATATAGGCTTGGCGGAAACACCATGAGCTGTCTACCACCACAACAACCAGCAGCATTCGCACAGGTGTGTTTTCCAGTGCTCTAACGTTACACTGCGGATGCACATAATTCTGGAGAAAACAAGATCCAAGTTTTGATAGATCTTGAATCTGAATGGCAGGGCAAAATATGTTATGTTAATGAATCTCAAGAATATGACAGACGAAGGAGGGACATCATCTGCTATCTGGTGTGGCAAGCGTATCCCACGCCAGTTGGTTTATAGGCTACTTCCTTAACCATGCGGGACTTGTTTACAATAGCCACCCCCTAGATTAATCTAATTTTAAACTAAATTAATTTCTTTAAAGCAATACTACTACCAGCGACCTCGGCTTTCGAACAAACCTACTTGGCTCGGCAAGCTTGGTAGAGTCCACGGTAACTTCCTTAAGAAGCCAATATTCTTCATCATACACTGTGATTTGGTTTGGATAGCAAAACAATTTAGCAAGCATTTTCCTACACCCGTTCCTATAAAAAAAGCGGGGAGTAACCGATTAGGACTTGGCTAGTAGGTCAAACAAATGCAAGTGATGTAGGCCTAAGAAATAGGCTACCATACCTTAGTTTTCAGTGTGAAGATAAACACATTGTGAGCGTCTTCGACGTTTGCCCTCGATGATTTTATAGTTCAAGGAAGATTGCAAAGTTGGCTACACGCCACATTTTATAAGTTGCAACTATTCATGTGACAGCACAATATGTCAGTAGGACGTAGTGTTTTGCGTGTGCAGTTTGCGTGAGACAAAAGCTCATGTGCTTCTTAAATTATTATTCGCCCTAACGTGCACGTTTGCGCACCCAAGCGGATTGCTCCAACTTCTGGATTTATTGGTTGGCTACATACTTGTGGTTGCATTCAGTCACCAATACAGAAAATGTACCAATCTTTTTACATGACCATGACTGTTACCATTGCCATCAAGCGTGTGCTTATTCATGCCGAGGAGATGCTCGGTGTTTGGGAATGCCATCATACTTACTGATACTATTTCTTTTTTTGCTCACTGTTCCGGGTGTTTTTCTACCGGCGGACAGTAGGTGGCAGGAGACTGTGTCTGTCACAAAAATGTCAATGGAACGACTTTCAATCATAGACATATGTTTATGCTTTCGATCATCACCTAGCTTATCTCAGCTAAATAAATGCCTTTTATTTTGTGTTTAGTATCTAATTTTACCAAAACACGAAAAACGCTGTACTGTTACTTAACGAGGACTAAAGCAAATATTTTATATATCTTTGGCTAAAGAAAGCTGCGTATAGTCAGCCACAATAACGACATGTCCATTCGTCATTTTTTTTCCAAAATAAAAGTCGAAACCTATTCATTAGTTTTTAATTATACAATGAAGTAAACGGAAGAATAGATGCTCATTCAACAAACGGTATGTGACACCAAAGGTACACTAAACGTAGAGGCTGGAAATTACGAACCAAGGTGGAAATGTAGTGCAAAGAACCTATCAGTGTTGTTCAGCTGAAAAAGAGCATTTGTTTCTCCTAGGCAGTCTAGGAAATGGCATATCCACAATTGTGCCTGCACAACAAAAGGTGTCTGCATGAGTCATTCCACCTGCTTGAAACTGAGTTGAAAGGTAGGCTATAAAAAATGTAAATGCACTTGGCCTACAATAATTACTGATAAACTTCAGATTATGTGGCTGGAAAAACATCAAATTGTGTCTCCTTGGTATGGTTGTGAAATGAAATCTACATAACACTCACTTAAAATATATAGATGTTGAGACCTGAATCGCCTTTGTAGGTACCAGGCCATGGTAAATTCCAGCCAAGACACATACACTGGCTTACACTAATTGCCTTATAACAAGTATGTTTAGAAAATATGTAGATAATGAGGCCTGAGTCGCCTTTGTAGGTACCGTGGCATGGTGACAGTTGGGGGTGCTACCAAACCGTTATTATTCCAGTGATGGATATGTCAGGGGATCATTATTATTCCAGTGATGGATATGTCAGGGGATCATTATTATTCCAGTGATGGATATGACCGGGTATCATTATTATTCCAGTGATGGATATGTCAGGGGATCATTATTATTCCCGCGATGGATATGTCATGTTGTATTCAGATTGATATAGTCTGTATTTGTGTGTTCTTTTTCAGTTTGGAACAAATGTCTTGGTCTTGTGCCCATTTGTACACCTAACCTATTTTTGCCCTACAGCCAAGACAAAGTCCTTGTATGTGGAAACCTACTTAGCAATAATCCTATTTATGATTCTGATTCTGAATCTCATTTCTAGGTACCAGTGCATGTAAACCCCCAGCTGAGTCACATACAGTAAGCGTAGAGTCTTCGCCTACAGATGTACAGATGTACAGTGCCCACCCCTATGTCTTCCTAACTGATATGGAGGCAAAGGTTATAGAAAGAAAAAAGAGTAATTGTCATGCGTTTGCTTCTCGTTAATACCACCTGTAGTGATGTATCCCGAAAAAAGGAATGTTGGAATGTCATCATTTGTTCACCAGCCACTACTGTTCCATACAAATATTGAACATATGTATTTCTGTATTTGTTTGTGTGTGTATGTTATAGGTCACATAATTGGGACATTCGACTCTGTTCTGCCTATTCATACTAGACTGAATTTTATTCAGTAACATATAGGGTGTTATGAATCACGAGAAGTGTAAATAAATTTGGCCTTTGGTGTGAAATGCAACTTTCTGGATGTGGTGATCTGTAACAGGTTAAATGGAGAATGGAGAGGTAAATGATGATAAACAACGAAGTACCGTGTACATAATAGGCTACCTTCTAATTTTGTGTTATTTTCCAGATCAGTCTGCTAAAACGACGAAATCCGCAAATGCTATGTATCTAGGCTAGTTCGCAGCACAACTGGTACGTGTGCAACACGTTGAAACATTTGTCAAACCGGATTTTTAAACTAAACTTTGTAGTGGACTTTTATTTTGACGCTTGTTGCTAGCTTCACGGAACCTCTAACAAACCTCCCATTTCTTCTACAACTTCACATGCTGCCTGCAAACATTATTAGAGCCTGCCGCCACCCACTGAATTGGAGTATGCCTTAGCTCTCTTGGTTGGGTACATGGGCGTATTATGGACTTTGGTATTATCCTTTAAATAACAGAATGTAATGCTTATGGCCTGACCTCATATCCTCTATCATTCACTGCTGTAGAAATAGTCGCATAAATGATCTGTTATTCCTTTCATTTATCCAGAGCTTTAGGTCTTCTCCCAAAGCGAAGTTGACGTGTTGCTGACCCCTATTGGTGACACTGGATAACGAGCATTCTCAACAAACAACATGGCCTCCTCGTACAGTCAGGAGTGGAGATCTGTCTGTGACAAATTTCGTGACTCTCAAACTCTCTCAGATGTAGAGTCAAGAAAGGATCCAGAGAATGACCCCTTTCGCTCTAAATATAAAGCCAGGGACCTGTTAAAGGAGATATACACTGTGTTAAATAACTTTGATATCGGAGAGACTGAGAACGATGACAACGATGCTGAGTGTCAGACAGAGGAACCCGTTGATGGAGGCAAGGGTGAGGCTTGTGGGAGAAGCTGCCCTGGTGATTCCAGTGCGGGAATACGAGCTGCTAAACTCGGGGTGATCGAATACTACCTCGGCGTAAACCATTTGGAAACTGAAGAATTGTCTGCTGGCGAAGAGCACTTGATGAAATGCATGAAACTACTGGAAAGGTGCACCATTACACAGGAGAACGTGTCTTTGTGTATCCAGGCCAGGGTACGTCATATGTGTTTCTAGCGCCAGTAGCCTACGTTGTATGACGATGTTAATCCTTTTTTTTGTCGTGATATCTAATTTATCATGTGTCTCATACATTACTGTAAGTGTCATACAGGCTTGTTTTTTGTCTTTGATAGAATCAGCTTGGAATTCTGTGGGCGGGCAGAGATGAAACCGAGAAAGCGCAAGGATTCTTAGAGACAGCCGAATCGATATACATACGCTACATGAAAGAGGTGAGAGCCATAAAGAGAGCAGTATTTATATTTCAACGATACATTTCTTTGTCACTCAATTCAAACTTGACATCTGAGACTGTATGTTATTTTAGTAAGGTTAAGATCATTCTCCCCTGAAATAGCATTGTCCTGCCTTCTTATATATTCTCTATCCGATAGTATATGCCATCTTATGGTACACAATAAGATTGCACTGGGCAGATGTTTATTTTCTATTGGAATTGATTTTACTTCTGTCTTAGTCAGAATGATTTAATTGTCATTGTCACAGGATGGCCAGCCGCCCATGGATCTAACAGAGTTCTTTGTTGGAGAGGAAGATCAACTGTCTCAACAAGAGAGGACAAAAAGGTGATTCAACATCAAACAAAAACCTAGCACACAAAACTGTAAACGTCCCTATTACACAAGTGGTCTGAGGTGCTTTTACAGCTACTCAGTGCAACTGTTTCCTGTAAATAGGTCACCACCATTTTAGTTCACATGACTGTCATGGTTTGAATCAGAGAGTTTAATAAAAAAGATTGAAAATCATGCCCTTTTCTAATATACTCCTACACAGGTTTGAGATGGCGTACACCCACACCCTGTACTACCTGGCTCAGGTGTATAAAAACTTGGAGCAGTTTGAGCGGGCTGGGAAATACTGCCACAGCACCCTGCAGAGACAGCTGGAGTTCAACCAGTTTGTGCCACTTGAGTGGGCTATCAATGCAGCGACACTTTCCCAGTATTACATCACAAAGGTATGGACAAGATCCCCATGAGATGCAGCCTGTAACCCACATATTACTTTTTTTTCAGATTGATGCAGAATAAACCATGTTGATACTACAGTTGCCCTGGGAATGTCGGTGAACTTTCCTTAACCCCCTAAAGTCTGTGGCATCGTCACCAATGCCAGAAGAAATTAAATACATTTTTTTCTAGAATCTTAAATCCAATCTTCGCAACATTATCACATCAACGAGATAGCGTTGCCTTACAACTTAAAGGCTTTCCCCTCCGATTAATACACTAACAAATAAATAACTGTTTAAAAAAGGACATTTAATAAGTGAAATATTATCTCTTAGTCACAGCACCAGTAGAACAGCGTAGAATCCCCCTTCATTAGTTGTTCTATTCACATGCTAAAGCCACTACCTGTGAAGTCCTTATAGGCAATTCATGCCACTCGGCAGCCATCTTGCCAATCTGGTCACTTTTGTGGTTCTGATACGAACATTTTGAAAAGACCCCCCTTGGTGAAAATCAAGATTTTTTTTACTTTGGTGTTTTTTTTTTATATGAAACACAACATGCCATTAGCGAAATAAGCAGTCAACGCCATGGCTGAGCATTTCCACCTTTTGGAATCAGTATACATATCCATATTACGTATGTTTTACTTATGATGAATTAGATGGATTTCTTCAGAGACTTTTTACGGTGTTCAAAATGTTTCTCCCTAAAGGCACATCTGGATGTTTGTCATTTTAATCTAGCCAAGTCAGAGCTGGCAACCGGGACCAAAGCTTATCTAACGTTAGCAGCACATTATTAGCTGTTTGATAATGTAGTCAAGCTGACGGCAGATAGATAGAGGCAGGAATTAGAATAGTCATAAATCCATAGTCTATGCTAAAAAATGTTAGCCTATACAACACGCTAATCTCCTAGGGTGGTAAATAGAAATATTTTAACGTACTCCTCCAGTTCCTCTATAGATAGTAGTAGTTCATCCTGTTGTAGTTCCATATTTGGTAATGCAGTTTTCTTTAAACACAGCTTGTCATTTTATTAGGCAAGAGAAGGCCATTATTAATGTAATTAATATTCCCAAAGAAAAACAGATTTCTTGTTCGTCTGATTTTTTTGTGCACCCACAGTAAGACAATTTTTTTATATTTCATGAGCTGCTGGAGTGGATGTAATAAAATGAGCATTTCAACAGAGATGTAAACTATACCTGAAAGGAATGCAGTGGAAGTTGTGCTCTATAAACAGCACATCAAAAAGCCTAATACAAAATAAAGTAGTTACAGTAATGTGGATATACGTTTGATCTAAACCTATGCTCCGATGCTATTTTTGTTGCTCTACACACCAATGTTGTAGGCCTGCATGTTTAGTGTCATATTAAAACACATATTTCACAAACATTAAATAACCTCAACGGCCTATATTACTACCACCAAGACTGCAACAAGAGACCACCCCAGAAACATGATTGGTTCTGTGAGAAGTACTTTTAAAGTTGATTTTTTTTTACTAAAAATACTGTGTTGATACTCTGAGCTGTTTCTGTTGCGACTTAATTTCTGTGTTGCTGATGACTTGTCCCACAGACCCGGTACATGGAGGGGCGGCACTGCCTGGCAGCCTCCAGTGTCATAGTCGGACTGGCTGGGGAAGTTCCCTCTGAGGCCGCTGCCCAAGAGAGTAAGCGCCCACTAAACATGTGGAAATGGTGGATGATGGACAGCTCACCCCTTAGTCGGTTATTACTTCTGTAGAGGATCCTTCTGTTGAGTGTAGTGCTCAGCAGATTACTGTAAGACACACAGATATAAGTCTTTTAATATTAAGTCAGTTCAGCTGTTTGAGTGAAAGTTTGATGGTCTGTAGTAAACTGCTGAAAGCCTTTTGTGATTTCTGCGTGTTTCTGTATATAGACATTTCCATGACTTGTGTAATGTATATACACAGTGCCTCTATGAGTGTGTATGTGCATGTTGTACCAGACAGGGATGTATTAGTATGTGGGAAATATATCGGTGTGATCTGTGTTTAGGTGAGGTTGAATATGAGCGACGTGAACAGCTGCGCCAGAAGAGGGCAGAAATCGGCAGGTGTTGGATTAAATACTGCCTCAATCTGTTGCAGGACGCTAGGAAACTCTTGGAGGTAATTCATACAGCCGTGTAAATCACCTCAGACAACCATCAGTTGTCCAGTATATATATGGGTCTGTATTAGGTTCCACCTAGATTTAAAAACTCAAGTTGTCCGTTTTCTTTAATGTTAATGCCAAGTTTTTAAAAGCATACTCTATACAACCTAGCTACATATTTAGTTTTTGGTAAGTACCCAGTCAGTGTGTCATAAACTTGGCACAACTAAAACCAGCATTACAGGATGGGATACAGTCAAACTCCTTGCTCTTTATCGGCTGAGTAAAGCAATTACAGTGCATTTATTTCATGTGGATCTTCATCTTATGAAGACAATATTTATTTGAGTCTTCTGTAACTGAGGTGTACAAAGACAAGTTTCGAGTGGGTATACAGTTTCTCCTGTCTTTACACCTAATTATATGTATATTGGGAGTTTGTAAGTATGTGGGCAGCTCAGAACATGGCAGCACTCTTGAAAGGGACCCAAATATTCTTTTGCTTGCAGGACAACATTGGCGAGCTGGGTTTAGAGTGGGTAGACAGTTTCTAGCTTAACTCTTAACTCAGAGCAAACCTGCACTCTTGAAAGTCTGGCAACTGTGAAATCCTTCCTTTGCTGCAGGATAACATTGGCGAGCTGGACGTGGACCGTCAGGCCGAGCTCAGGCGCACCCGGCGAGATGAGGAAGAGGAGCGCGAGCGTGAGAGGAAGAGCACAGTGCTGTTCAGCTCCAGTGACACATTCGACTCCATCTGCGCCCTGGAGGACAAGGTGAGCTGCATCTTCCCGCTGGACTTTGACGAGGCGCGCGCCGTCTTCCTGGTGGGCCAGAACTACGTGGGCGAGGCCAAGGAATACTTCGAGATGGACGGCCACGTGACCGACCACATCGAGATCCTGCAGGACCACAGCGCCCTCTTCAAAGTGCTGGCCTTCTTCGATGAGGACCTGGACCGCCGATGCAAGATGCACAAGCGCCGCGTGGACTTGCTGGAGCCCATCTGCAAGGACCTGAACGCCCAGTACTACCTGCTGGTGTGCCGGCAGCTGCAGTTCGAGCTGGCCGAGACCTACTATGAGATGATGGACCTGAAGCTGGCCCTGGCCGACCGGCAGGATGACCTGGACGCGCACACCGTCAAGAAGTTCAACCACCTCTGCTCCTCGTCCATGAGGTTCTACGACATGTTCCTGGACTCCACGCGCTCGCCCGAGGGCAAGTTCCCCGACAAGCTGGAGGACGACCTGCTGAGGCCCGCGCTGGTGGCCAAGTTCCGCGTGGCGCGGCTCCAGTCCAAGCTCATCTCGTCCAGCCCGTCGGTCCAGATTGACAACCTGAACCTCTCGCTGGAGGCGTACCAGTTTGTGGTGCAGTACTGCAAGAAGCACCCAGAGGCCAAGGCGACCGTGGAGACGGAGCTGGAGCTTAGCGAGGAGATGGTCAACCTGCTGCCCATCAAGATCAACAGGATCCGGGCCAAGATCACCACCAACTGAAGCACACCTAACTTAACTAACATAGCCCCCACACTCTTGTATGACTGGAATAGATAAAGCTTTTTTGTTTGTTGGGGTAACACACAAAACGATTTAATTTGCACTGTTAAAAACACTCTTCTTCCGGGTTTTGTTTGCGCTCTCGCAAAGTAAATCCATCTTGACACTAGTGAGTCTATGTGGTCACCCTCTGCCTTTTTCCACTGATTCCTGATAAGTATTTTCAACTAAAGCTCCTGTGTAACTTTAACTGCTCATCTCACTCATAACATAGTTTCCCAACCTCCCCAATGCCACTGTCAGCTTGGGACCAATGCAGTATGAGCTGCTAGAGATTTAGAGACATTTGTTTTGCCAATGCATGACCTCTCTAGTTTTCAACCCTCATGTACTAATAAACACAATTTGTTGTATAAATGCAGAGACTGTTGTAAATGCTAGAATATAACACAGCTGTTTTTGTTTGTTGTAATTACAGATCTGTTTAAAACGATGACCGTGCTGCAATAAACTTGTTGCTCTACAGTTAGCCTGGCTCATGTGTTGTAGTGGTCGATCTGTGGTACTGTTTTTTTTCTCACCATCTCAGGCCTGCAACTTAATCTTACACAATGGAATTACAAACTGTCCAACGGTCTAAAAGTTTGGGACACAACTTTCTGTCTACATCAAGTATTATGAGGCAAAACACTTTACATTTACCAAATAGTATTTTCTGACATCTCACTTTCCTTTATTTAATTTCAGTACTGATCTATGCCTCTCTGGAAATTACAAGATGGTGTTTTCCTCTGGTAGCACTAATGGCACATTGTTGGATAAAGGCATCATAAGCTACTGAAGCATTTTAGGGCAATATGAATAATGAATGACATTACAATTGCACTTCTCTGATAAGGGTTATTACAAGCAGCCATTAAGGCGTGTTTCATTTCTTCTCCTAGTGTTTCCAAATGATGTGTTCCGTTAATGGGGCAACACTGATTTCCAAAGAGCTGACCCGTGTTTTACCCAAGGCCTAGAGTTTTAGTGGAAAGCACCGTACGTTCCTCTTATTGCAGATCCCGCCCATTAGTTTCTGTCAAACCGTCTCACCACATAGATGCAGTTTAAAAAAAAAAAATATGATCCATTTTAATCTCATCAGATGCTTTGACTTGTTTCTTTGTCCTAATATCTGAACCCATCAAAGTTAGAAACACATCAGTAGTATATGCAGGAAACACGTACATCTGTGTTTTACCTGAATCCTGGATCATGCAGTGTGTTGGAGCTGAATTCACATATTAATGCTGGTCTCTCTATTATTTGATTTTCCTGTGTATATATATATGTGTGTGTGTGTGTGTGTGTGTCTGTGTGTGTGTGTGTGTGTGTATTTACTGAATGTCAGGTCGCACAAGTGTAACATTTCCAATTCAGTAGCAGTAGTCTTGCTGTAGACTCATCCACCTTACATGGTCTGATGTAAATGTGTAAGGAATACATGGAGTTTTAGGGTGAGTAACTTCATTCTCAGGCCATGATGCCCATTAGTAAGCTGGTAAATGGTGTGGATCTGGCCATAGCTGAGCATTTCCCTGATAACTCATGGAACGTGGAGTGCTGATTACACATAATCACATCTGAGTTCATCTCACTTCCTGTTTCGCAGATAGCTGCACATGTTGCAGTGTCTGTGTGTGTGTTTGTGTGTGAGTGTGTGTGTCTGTGTGTCTGTGTGTGTGCGTGTGTTGAGAATTTAGTTGCTTGTTATCGATATCTGTAAGGCAAAGTAAGCAGAACAACACAGAGGCCTATGACACATTTTTTTTTTCAATCTTATTTTTTTCCTGTAGAAAAAACCACAGTGACTAAGAACACAAATCAGATAATGGTGAATAGCAGCTTTCAGATGCAAAATTACAGGCTACACGTATCTGTCCCTTATTTGGTCTTTATCGCCCTGAAATTGCAGGGGTGCACAGAGGTATCCTCTGTGGAAGAGCCAGTCTGTATCATCTTCAGAGAGTGAGACAGACACGCGATGTTTCACTTCCACCTGCACCTACTTTATTTAGAGTCGGGTAAGTGGCGTTTTGAGCTCTGATCCGCTGGATGTACCATCTACACCACCAAATGGAGCTGTCAATCAAATCATGATGTACTTTCAAAATGCCAGCTTGTCTAGACTTTAAAGGGCCAAGTCCATCTTTACTAAACAATTCTGTTCAATGGTTTATTTGTTTGTCAAGATAAAACACGTTAGTCAAGGAAAATACGTGAACGCGTGCTGGCCACCGAGTGCTTCAGCTGAGCACTCACTTTCAGCTACAGGAACTTGTGATGGCCACAAAGCTTTTCTGGCTCAAGAGATGTTCACAACACACATTTATGGTGAAACGTGGGTGTGACCAAAATGTGTTTGGTATACTGGCAGTTTGGCAGTGCTGTCCTCGTCCGTCTCACTCTTTACGTAATGCAAGTCCATGTAGATATCATAAGTTATACAAGCCAACAACTAACTGACATCCAACAACAACTCACATTCAAATCTGTAAAACATTGTAAAAGGTGTAACATTTCTATCTGTTTCACATTTTCATTCTGTATTTACACCTCACAGTCAGTGGTGGTGTGTGCACATGATTACTACTTAATTATTTAAAGGTGCAAAGATACATTTAAAGATATTTGAGCTCAACAGCCAATCAAATTATACCCTTCTCTTCCATGCTCCTGAGGCACTGTGTTGATTGGCTGGGATTGTTTATGGATTGGCCAGAACCACTATGTTTGTTGCCCATTTACAGGGCAAGCACTGTGTGCAACCACCAGAGGGTTTTTTTAGTGCAATTTTTAGAGCAATTTGCTGAATTTGATCAAAAGTGTATGGGATTAGAAATAATACAAAATACATCAATTAAGATATCCAGTCCAGTAAACCACTAGTGTGCTGTACTAGAGATTCAGTATTCAAGACTCTGAAACTGTACAAGAAACGGTATTTATAATTCATCTGACATATTCGCTTCCCACAGAGAATTCCCATCTGGGTGGATGGGAAGGTCTCAGAACAGTTCCAGGATGAAAACATGGCCTGCTGTGAAAATACTTGTGGTTGACACCTAACTCTTCATTGTCCTCACTGTGTGAGTTTGGGCAAACACGCAGTTTGCAAAATACAATTCTTCCACACATTACAACTTCTGTGTTTGATTGTTTCAGCTGACCATGAGGTCTTCACATTACAACCCTAAACAAAGAGAAGAGACGAGTTTAAAAGAAGTCACACACACTAAAAAGCTGTGCCTGCTGCCCATGACTGCATGCCATCCGATTGTAATGCAAGGTCCCCTAGAAACATTCCGCTGGGGTTCTGAGCAGCAAACTTTGTTATTTTAATGCAACTTCAAGATGGAGAGCGGACTGGGATTTGCTTTACTAAAAAGAAAGAAAAGAGTGAAAGAAAGAAAGAAAGAAAGAAAGAGAGAAAGAAAGGAGAGCATTGCTTACTGTCTCTTCAGCTGAAACAATCACATGACTTGGCGGTGGCCTGCAGAGTGTGTGGTAGCACAAATGCAGTTATAGTTCCACCCAGGCCCGCCGTGTATCTTGCTCAGGCCTGGGGACCAGATCTCCAAGGCCCCACCCCGCGCACAGAGCGCTGACTGGCCATTTGCACGTGGCAATGCACACTCGATGCAGGTTCCATTTGTGCATGACAAAACACCTCTCCTTTGGCTTTGGCCCGGGGTCAACTGTACCCTTTGACGCCCCTGAATGGCAGGCCTGGTTCCACCAACAGAGCACATTCTCGGTCTGCTGTTATGTATTTATATCTTCAAATCTGGGGAATTTCCATTATCACAAATGAAAATGAGTGTGTCACACATTACTGCGTTTGTTGTTTATGGTACCACTCAGACATATACATCTGAGGGCACTGGCAGCGAGCGGTGTGTAGGGCAGGTGTGCCCAGCATGTTCAACACCTTTAGTAACATCCAAATGCTGTGAATCATTACTCTGCATAAGCACTGAGAAACCGTCTACTGTAGCGGCGCTGATGGTAGTGGAATAAACGTAACAGAAACGTATTTTGCTGGTGAACGAAGTGACAGGATATGTTGGGTGCTTCTGCGTGGGGAGGCCAATGTCATTTCCTGTGGGAAGATTAGAGCACCCACTAAAACTGCTTCCTGTTATATTTCACAGCTGTTATCAGCTGAAGAGAAACGCTTTTGAAACAGCCAAGTGGACATCTTAACAAAAAACGTCTATACTTATTGTTAATGCAGAATGAACTCTTGGGATACTGCCAAGAAAAGCAAGTAACCCTTGTATGATGTCATTTCTTTCTATTCATTCTGTCAGTATCATACTATTTTGGGAACCAACACAATATGCAAAGGCAGTGAAGATATATGTAGAGCACAGAGGATTCTGAGAACGTCATACACTCCAAACATCATTCTGAACATGAAGACCTGTTTTTTCCCCCTGTGATCAGCATGTAGGCCATGCATATAGGTCGGAGCATTATGAGACCATTGAGTGATAGCTGTGCTAAAGTTTCCAAGCTACGTATGACACAGAAAGCAACGCCATTCTAAAGTGCAGAGGCTGTGAAATGATTGCCTTCTACAGAGACTCAGCCAAACCAAGATCTGGCTCTATTTTGATTGTAGAATTTGGCTGGAGTGTTTAAAGGCACACATAATGACAAAGCTGTAACACTTCGATTTTTTTCCCACCGTTGCCATTGTGATAGACCTCATTGGGCTTTTTTCTTTGGTTTTTTTTGTTATTCAGAAATACTGGTTTTTAAGATAGAAGTGGAAATAGAAATGGACATATTCTCCTCTACACCTACCACTGAATCTTTCACACGGGAATTTTTTCAATGTTGGAACCGAAATGTTGGTCTGCGGACGTGAGTCATGAAAAAAAGGAACAAAAACTAAGAAACACTTTAGCACCTGCAACATTATAACACGACCACTCCCTGTAGATTACTGGACACTTTAGATTTGTGTGGGAAGTGAGAAAGTGAGAACTATGCCTTTAGGCCTGGTTTGTGACAGATGATGTTCTGTTAGTGAATTGAAAAACATTTAAAAACAATTCGTATCGGCTGGCGTGGTGAGATCTAGCCCACCATAGACAGCATCTGTGTGAGCGCCCGTGGTCAGACATATGCCCAACAGTTCTGACACAGAACCCATGGTCATGAATTTATTTCAAAACAACAAAAGCTATTCTGGAGCAGTAAATTACTGTAATGTCATCCAAGGACATCACAATAATGTATATTACAATGAATCTTCTTTCAGTTATAGTATTCAATTTCATGCAATGCTGAAATGAAACAGGCCAATTATCCACTTAAAACAATGAATGATCTGGATAATAACCAACAGGTCAAACATTCAATCCAGCACTCCATCAGTGGTTACACCACTGCACTGTCCACACAGCCAAACACCCATTTGTTTGACTTGGCCTTTAGGATCCCACCTAGGGCGCTGTGTCTGTCTGTCTGTCTGTCTCCATAGCAGCCTGAGACAGTGAGCATGCATGGCAGTGGGACGAAAACCTCTGAGGTTGTAACCCCAGTGATTTGTGATGTGGTCTGAGTTGAATCTGGACCTCATGTATCAGTGTTGCCTTGCCCCCCCCCCGATTTTGTCAGAGGGCTACAAATAGGACTTTGTGCTACTGAGCAGTTCTGCAGGCTTCCTGTGATAATATAAGATAATATGATAATATAAGGTCTTTAAAAATCCCATAGGAACTGTGACTACTTAACAAAGAAATAACCAAATGTAAAAATAAACAAAAAAATAACTAAATAGGAATAACCTCAATGGAATGCAACTTCTTACACACACTGAGGCCATACACACACTTTCATCGTCACATTCCATCACAAGTAATAACAAGTGGCCTAAAGTGGGCGGCGAACAACATCTTATGCTATCAAAGTTAAAATGTGATATCCCATCATCAATGATTACGCAATTGACCCAGTGTGGATTCACGGGAGCTTCATGCTGGGAAGTACTTTCCAGTGCGGATGTAAAACGTATTGCCCAACGAAGACGTCGTCGGCTGATTTCAGGAAACAATGACGCATATGGGCAGGGTCTTCAGGGGTATTATTGTACAGTGCGAATGATTTGACTGGACTGAGGTCGTACGTACTGGTTCGCTTGTTGTTCGTGTGCGATCAGAGGAATTTATGATGGCACAGTTTGGAAAATGGGTGATGCTGGCTGTCCTGTGCTTTATTGGTGAAACCGTACTTGGTAAGTAATGGGAAAACCTCTTCAATAGCTTGATAAGAATATAAGCTGTGTTATTCGAAATAATGTGTTATTAGAGTATTTAAAAATAAATAAAACAAATGTAACTACTCAAAAGTAAAGAAACAATGAATTGAATTGAGTAGAAACAACACTGAATTGAATGTACCGTTATGTGCAACAGCCTTAGCGCTTCTCTTGGTGATGTTGAGTTCAGAGTAGTACAGAGACCCACGCGATATAGGTAAACGAACGTGCTTGTCTCGCAGTTAAACTTTACTTATTAAGGTCATTTGTTTCTTATGATGAAAATTAATGTATTAAACCGCTGTAATTCTCACCAAACCTTTAGTTATTATCTACGATGTTTTATTTCTCATTTTTCTCAATATAGTTTCGATTCGTTTTGCTAGTGATTTTCAATACGCTAAATTTGAACATGTCTGAAAAGTCAGTGTAGACGATGGCTGTGTGGTTTCAGAGATGAACCTTTCTCCACTGTTTTTAGGAGCACCTACTAAAGGCAGGTATGTGTGGCTGAGGTGTCGTCCGGATGTCAAGAATGCAAATTGTGTGCAAGAGAAAGGTCCCATGATTAATCTGGATAAATATCCAGATGCCCCAAAACGACTTCCACAAAGTGCTGTCCAAGAAGTGTGAGTAAACCTTTTCACTTGAAATATTCTGAGGAAAACAGAAATATTCTAACTTCACATATTTTGTCATTGTGTATATACGCCCATTTGATATGTTGCTAATTAGTTTATTAACCCATAACAGGCGATGAGTAGTAATTTTACTTAAGTAGGGAAACAGGTCATTTTAGTTCCACAAAATATTACAACACTATATTTTCATATCTTGTGTTTCACAACATCCTGAAATCTGAAGTAGGCTCTCACTAATGCACAAGTCATATACAACATTATCTATTTTGGTGAAGAAACCTACCCTAAGCCAAAACGAGAAGTGTCTGCCGAATACTTTCAAGCAAAGAGTAATTTTCTGTTTTGATTATCTGAAGCAGTGCGGTTTGAAAATAGTTTTTAGGCCTTCATACAAATATTTTTCTGTTCATTAGTCAACAATAAGTCTTCCTGATCAAAGTAGGTCTTAGGCTTCGGTGTGAAGACTAATTTCAACAAGCAAAGGAAGTCAAAAAATGGCTCAACAAACAGCTTCCTCTGGTGGTTCAAAAAGGTGCTAGGTTTTGGAGGCGGAAGTTGCATATCATCAGAATAAGCTTGTGGTCATATGTGTGTTCCTTCATGTATGTTGTTCAAGCACAAGCCTTGTTTGTGAAATAAAAAAGAGATTTCAACAGAAGCTTTTTTGCCATCAGTAGTATACAGTAATGCCCCAATTTCAAAATCTCCTCCATAAGCCAGCATTCCTTGTTGAGTCTTATAGCCATCTGAAATGTATTGCATCAGGATTTTATTAGAAACATGGTTCACTCCACAGACTTGCAAGGTGGAGGTCTTTGGACCAAATCTAGACACCCTCAGGTAGTGTTGGTCTAGCTCATTATAGAGATTTGCCTGTATGTAGCAGTCTCAGGGGTCTTCCATAATGTGTGAACCATAATTAGGAAATTGGTGAGACTGGGGGAAAATGCATCCATATTTCTGTATATCTGGGCTAGCTTTAGACATTTTACTCCCAAAAAGATGAGCTATTTCAGGCAATAAATGGGATTATCCATTGGAACTGAAATATTGCCAATAGGCAGACTAACAAGAAGTTAGCTCCATAACAATATATGAGTTACATAAAAATGTTATAGTAGCTCCCACCCCTTCATTCAGGTTTAAACAGGCAGTTTAAGCAGTTCATCAGAGAACATTTTATGATTGCATTGTTGCCCAAGGCAGTTTGGCATGTTCATAGTTCATTAGATAACATTAGTGGTAAAGTGATTTTAAAGGCACAAAGTTTTATATGGTATACCATCCAAATCTGGGACAAACAATGAATTAGTAACTCACATCTACGTGGAGTCTTAATTGTTTTGTTTTTCATGGTAAATATTCGGGTTGGTAAGACCAGTAAATCTACTTGGCTGTGGCTGTTAACTGTTATGGGCAAGTATGCCATGCCAACACTTGGGGCCTATGCAGACATTTTTATTTGACAAGTAATTTGAATTGAGGGGGTGCACAGCTCACCTCGGAAAGCGAGTGACCCAAGGACTGCCACTATCACTGGCTTCACAGATGCATGCACGAACCCCAGCATGGCCCCACATGTCCTAACACACAAGGACTGTAGGCCGTGGGATCCCCTCAGCGCCTTTCAGTACATTCACACATTTGCTTTTGTCAGACACCCTCAAAAGGTTTAGACTGTTTCTAGTTTAGGTCATGCAAAGCAATAGGCCTGTGAGGGAGGAGATCCTGGGGGTGGGGGTGGGTGGCTTAAGGAACATTCCCGGTGGGCTGTATGAAAAATCACAGGAAGGGCCAAGAGGATGTCGACTCACCCCCCGAATGGGCCTGTGCTTCTGTTTTTCTTGCAGACTGCCAAAAGACACTGGCCTGGAACCAGAGGAGCAGTCAGGCGACAATGCCGGGGCTGGAAAGCACATTCCTGCCTTCGCTGACCGCGGCTCCGGAGACCAGTTGGTTATGGACAGCCCAATGCAGGACGTACCGGAGGGCTCGGGAATGGAGGAGGGGAGTGCCGATTTTGATTACACCAACATCGTCTACCCAGAAAAAGTGCCCTACTGGGAAGAGTATGAAAATAACTTCATACAGTAGCTTGCTTAAAAATGCCAGCCAGGTCTGTGTTGGTCACTTATAAAAACCCCTCAGGAGCAGATGTCACGTTAAAATTGTTTCATCCCAGTTAATTTTGTTTTGATAACTTAAGCCTGTAATTCACCAGTGTGCTTTTTATACCACACTGTGGGTTTGCATATATTAGGACCAATGAACAGTATCTGTCTGTAATGTGTGTATTTTAGTTTGCCACTAAGTCACTCCACGGTCTCTTTTTACCTTAGCTTTATCTTAGTCCCCTTAATTATGGCAATATGTTATTGAATTTAACTAAACATGCACTTTCCTGCAAACCAAAATTGTGATATCTATACCTGATAAGTTTATTACACAACTGTATGCCTTAAGTTGGGTGTACATCTTTTGCTTGCAGTTTTTATATCGGTATTTGTTATTTGTTGTTGTTTTATTTAGTTTTGAGTTCAAAGTACATTATAGACTAAATACTGAACATTTCATATTTACACTTAACTTACTGCACATTTGTCAGTAACACATACGAGTTCAGACATCTTGGTTTCACAGTAAGTGCAGTGTATGTTGAACATTGTACATTTCGACCACACTGTCACACAAAGTTGATTTGGAAGAACAAAACTATGCAATAAAATGAACTGTGTTAAACTAAGGCACTTTAAAGATAAATGTTTCATTGCTGGTGAAGTTGTTTAATTCTGAAATGGTCTAAATGTAATGAGATTGTATTTCCCCACTCTGATGATCCATACAAGCTAATAAATTGTGTTGACAGATAGACAAAGCCATGTCAGTTCTTTTAACGGCTTATCATAGCAGATGGTAAATGTGTCGATGAAGTTTAATCTCTCTGTCTCTGTCTATTTCATCTCAATCTGACAAATAAACATTTCAAAGAGGAAATGAATTAACAGGTCATGAGAGACAGTGCAACTATTGAGAAGTTGTTCTCCTTTTGATATAAAGGTTGGAGTGTTGTATAGGCCTACTCTTTCAGATATTTGGTTTTCGTCTCCTGTTCATAAGGAAGCTATGAAGAAAACAAAGATTGCTATGTCCGTTTTAAAAGGTTATTTCTTGCTCAATAAAAAAAAAACATTCTGAAAACTATCTGGGGTTTCATGGGTCACGACGTGCTGTTGAACTTGAGTTCACATCATAGTGTCTCTGAGTTCCATTCATTTTCAAAATTCCAGTGGTCCTGGTCCATTACTGTGACAATCTTGACCGCAATCTCATAAATTGACATGTCATGTATTGTGTTAGCTAAAAAAGAATCTGTAAAGAAACTTAAAGTTTATGTTTAAGTTTTAGTTTCTGTAGAAACTGTTGAAACTGAGGCACTGAGTGCCGGTTGCAGCGTTGTCCCTAGTAACAATTTTGACCTAAAAAGATGAGAAAATAGGGCCCAGGTTAAAAAAAAAAAAAGAGGCTTCCCTTCAATTAATTCTCTACTTAGCTCAATTATCTGCACACAATTTATAAAATAGTTCATGTGAACCAATTATTTAACAACACAAAGTAAAACTAGTAAGTATGACAAAAAGGGGAAGTTGGCGCTGTTGATGAGGTGGAATTAGAATTGCAAAGTGTACATCATATGACAGTTGAGTCACATGATGAAGTATGCAAGGTTGCATTTCTGGGGCTTTTAGACTTCCGTGAAACATGCAACAAGGACCAGTCTAAAAAGTTATTTTGTCAAAATAAAAGTTTGACTGTCTAAAAAATCGAAAGAAGGCAATTGCAAACCAAATGTCATTCTCCAATCCTTCACTATACATAGTCTCTCATAAGTGCAGAACATGTTTTACTCCCTCATTATCTGCTTTTATAGAGCTGGTTTATAGTCCATGCATAAGTGCAGCGTAGCAAGGTAGCCTCAGTCATATGACATTTGGTGCTCAGTTAACTGGCTCTTTTCAGTTTGGTGTCAGAAGTGAGCCAGATAAAAAGGAAATGTGAGTACAGTGAATTTGCATATTTCTTAGGCTGAGTTTGCCATAGCAGCACTGACCCTTGACATGTATAGAAATGCAGTCTTTCTCTCCATACCTATACCTCCAAGGATTATAACAGCCTTTCATGGATCTGGCTTTACTTTAACCGGAAAACAAGCATTGATAACAAAAATGTACAGTTTGACCTCAAACAAGATCACATGTAAGCCGGGGCCAGCACAGATACTTAAACTCATGGGTGCTGGAATCTGGTTTGTTTTTGTAAAAAATTTATTTTCATTCTTGTTTGTCATCATCAACAAAATAGCCTGGTAGGACTGAAATACATAGATAGAGAGAAATACTGGGTGCGATGTATCAAATAAGATCATAACTATGAGTAAAGCTGTTTCATGGATCAACAACTGCATGAAATATAAAAAAAGGTCTGCTGTGACAAAAATGATGCCTTCCTTGTTTTGACTTCCAACGTAACTTTTATTTTGAAAGGCATATTGACGCAAGTGTTCCCAGCGTTTCCTCAGTTCACAGTCAATGGAATTGCAGTTCAATCATCTTTGGAGTCGAAGAGGTATCCTGGACTGTTTTAATAACGGGTTGAAATGGTGAGTCATGAGAATATAGACCTGCATCTAAAGCTTTCAATTGAGTGGTCATGCACGGGGTGCATCGCTCACTGACAATGAAAGAGAGCACTGTTAAAAGAAAATCTCGGCAGATGTTAGCTTGCAAGCCAACGTAGTTTGCTCAGCTGATTAGCGTGCTAGCAAGCGACAAGCTTGCCGTACAGCTAACCCATTTGATTGCTAAGGCCAGGGAAGTCAGAGACTGATTTGTTTTGGTGGGTGGAGCGCTCAGGGACCCGATAAAATGTATGAAAATTGTGATGCCTGTTGTTTCCTCACAAATGTTAGTGGTCGTATAATATTATGGCCAAACATGCAGCCATGATTCATATGAAAACACCTAGCTAGCTAGCGTCAGTATATCAGGGGGGGGGGGGGGGGGGGGGGATGGTAACGCGTTAGTGGATGGAGCTATCGCTAAATTATTCTTGCCATTCTAGCCTACTTCTCGGGCGCTGTAACAGAGTTGGGGCGTTGTGAAGCAGATGCTCCGCAAGCACTATTTTGTTTGGCAACTAGCTACGATTCATATTGCGAGTGTGCACTATACAGCTTATTGAGCTAACGTCAGTCTAATGTTAGCCAAGACATCACGCGCTGCTGTTGAATTTAGATGCTTGCCTTGGTTAACTAAGACAAGTAGGCTAACAGAAGTTAGCGAACAGAGTTGATTGAAATGACATGGACGAGTAACAGCCAAGGTTTTCTAAAATATTACGCAGTAGTCCATGTGCTGGATATTTAGCGTTCGAAGCTGTGCCGGGTGCATTTAATGTATACGTTTATATGTTCATTATACCTTACAATGTTTCTCAGAGTTTCCTGGGAGGCCTATTCAGTCCAGTGTGTGAAATTGATGTCGTACTCAATGATGCTGAGACGAGGAAGACGGCGGAGCTCAAGACTGAAGATGGCAAAGTGGAGAAGCACTATCTGTTCTATGACGGGGAGTCTGTTTCAGGGAAGGTATGACAACCTGTAAAACAGTCAAGTTGATCTTGTCAAACACATTTTAACACACCGAGTTGCGTTATTGAGGTCAGTATTGAATCCTTGATGTACCAATAAACTGCACAATCATATCACCCTAGTACTAGCAGTAGAGTAAAGGAAAACATTTAGGCAATATGATGAGAAACAATGAATTGTGTCGAGTCTCCTTTTTAAGTGGAATGTAAAATTGCTTTATTTCTGAATCAGGCCGTATTCAGGTAAAAAACGCAGGTCCTTCAAGGAGTTTTGTGTTTTTTATTGTATGTATATTTTTTAAACTATGTGATGCTACCTTTGTCATTTTGTCAAGGTCAATCTCAATGTGAAGCAGACAGGGAAGAGACTAGAGCATCAAGGAATCCGGATTGAGTTTGTTGGGCAGATTGGTGAGAAGTGATTTTTTTTATGTATTTATTTTATTACATATTGTTAGATGTATTGTGCTGTTTTCATTAAAACAACTCCTCCATCTCACAAGTGTTTTATATGCACTTCCACAAGAATTCCTGGCCAGGGATTTTTTTCTAATTTGGTGTGGCAGTGGAAAGCTTAGCTTAGCAAACCATGTGGTGGTCATGTGAAGGTACGGAAATGTGGAGCAGCACAGTACATTTAAAACTCAATTCACTATCACTATTATCCTGTAACTTGCTCTTTGATGTGTATTTATGAAATAACTGAATGGAATGTTATGCCGCTGGACTGCTTGTCCATGAAATAAGACACACAAACACAAAAAAAAATTGTAAATTAAAAATAAGATTACGAAACTCCACAAGTAGGAAGGGGAGACCAAGTACAGTTGTAACAAGGAGACCGTTGTAACATGCTTAATGGCTTATCTCGTGTCTAATGGAATCCGATGAAACGCATAGACAGCATATGTGATGGCATCAGCATGCTACGTTCAAATTTCAGCTTCAATTTCTGTCAAGTTATGTTAGTTTTATGTTGTGCACAAACATTTGACTGCACAATTGATGCGTTTTGAAGGGAACACAAGTAACAACATAAGGTAACCTTAGGTAACATACCTAAGTACAACTGGTTTCAACTACAAAGCGTAGCTTATAAGTGAAATAGGCTAGCCACTTTTGCGAGCAGAGATTCCACATGCAAACGAAGCTGGCCAAGTATGATAAATACAATAAGCTTAATCAAAACTGCTTTTTTGGTTTTACATACAGAATATTTCTGACAGATAGACACGCACTGGATTAAGGAAAAATAACAGCGTTGTATCGAGGGTGATGTAGAGTAGGCTGGCAGCAGGGTGAAAGCTCTAAACACCATGGCAGCAGGGTGAAAGCTCTAAACACCATGGTAGCAAGGTGAAAGCTCTAAACACCATGGTAGCAGGGTGAAAGCTCTAAACACCATGGTAGCAGGGTGAAAGGTCTAAACACCATGGTAGCAGGGTGAAAGGTCTAAACACCATGGTAGCAAGGTGAAAGCTCTAAACACCATGGTAGCAGGGTGAAAGCTCTAAACACCATGGTAGTCGGGTGGGCAGGAGGTATAGTGAGATTGGTGGAGGAGGATCTAAGGGTACGAGAGGGTGTGGAGATGTGAAGGAGATCTGAGAGATACGGAGGTGCTAGGTCTCAAAGAGTCTTAAAAGTACGAAGCAGAATCTTGAAATCGAAACCGAATTTAACAGTGAGCCAAAGAAGTTGTTGAAGGACAGGAGTAATATGTTCTATAGAAGGGGTTCTGGTAATGATAAGAACAGCGGAATTCTGAGCCAGTTGAAGTTTATGGAGGAGTTTGTGAGTAAGACCAGAGAGGATAGGGTTACAGTAGTCAATACACAATGTGTCCAGAGCGTGTACAAGAATAGCAGTACTGTTTCATGTAGGAGATGAGCGTAGGCGGTATATATTGCGTTGGGGGAAATACGCTGACTGAGTGATGTTATTGATTATATGATTGGTTATATGATGTGTGCTTCGAAGTATAAAGTACTGTCAAGGATGACACCCAAAATGTGACACCCTTGGTTTGTAAGCAACTGTCCCACTGGCATTTTGAAAATAAATGCTGAAAAGACAACTTCCAGAAAAAAACATTATCTACTATTATGTGTTGAATAATGCATGGCTGCTGCTGTAAAAGGAAAGGTATCTGTTGCATATATGATAAAAGGAAAGCAGTCACTTCTGGCAATTTTTTGCAAAATACAAGGCAAAGAACGAAGTGTTACAACTGTACATGGTCTCCCCTATTAATAAAAGGGTCAGTAATGTTAGGAGTAAAAGGGTGTATGTAAAAAGTGAAATACTTACATATTGTATAGTTTTCTGAATAATTCTGCTTTTAAAAGGCTCACTGAGGTGTTGATGAGAGACAGGAAACAAACTGAGCCTAAATTCTCTGTGTGCAGAGCTCTTCAGTGACAAAAGCAACACGCACGAATTTGTGAACCTTGTGAAGGAGCTGGCCCTTCCAGGAGAACTAACCCAGAACCGAAGCTATGACTTTGAGTTCATGCAGGTGGAGAAACCATACGAGTCCTACGTAGGAGCCAATGTCCGACTGAGGTCTGTGGGTTTCCTCTGGGTTAGGCATGTCATATCCACAGAACTGTTAAAGTGGCATTATGTAGGAATTGCTAATCGCTAACGAGATGCTAAACCTAGCGAAACCTCTTGAAATTTGCTTACTTTGACACTATGACAAACTAGTGAGTCAACAACTTTCCTAATACAGTCAAACATCAAGCAAGTGTAACACAAGACAAAGCAAGAAGGCAAATAAGCTACTTTCTAGTTCGGCAGACAGTAGTAACCGGGCGGCTTCAGGCAAACCTACATAACCCAGTAATATGCCTACGGACCCTGGTATGGCAATGGCACGGAGGCGATTCTCCATATTAAATGTCATTGTAGCGCCCCAATTTTTTTAAGCTGTTATTTTAAGGTAAAACTGCTAACCCTAACACTGAAGTACAATTCCTACATAATGCCACTTTAACAGTTGTTTTTGCGATTCTGCATGACAGAATTAAGATTATCCTTTTTTTTTTCAAATGTATAAATAGTTAAACTATGCATACATGGTATTGTTTTCAGTTCTTCTACAACTACTCTAGACATACAAAAGGGTGTAAGCACATAGATATTTGATGATGAGCATTGTTTTCCTCTCACACATGATAATGTTCTCCACAGATACTTCCTCAAAGTTACTATCGTGAGAAGATTGTCTGACTTGGTGAAGGAGTATGATCTTATAGTGCATCAGTTGGCCACCTATCCTGATGTCAACAACTCTATCAAGATGGAAGTGGGTATTGAAGACTGCCTGCACATAGAGTTTGAATACAACAAGTCCAAGTAAGCGATCAGCTCTGAGATCTTATCATTATCACATACACAATCAGTGTCCTAGTATGAAACCACAACCACGATTTCCAGTGTTTATCCAAGCCTTTTAATTTATGATCCTTTGGTTGTCAAGTTATCTGCATATATTGAACTATGTCCTGTATTAGAGTGGTCATGTATTGACACTGACCAGAAGATCTGTCAGACATCTCTGTGTTTTAGGTTTTGTGAACTTTAGTGGGATTTGTGGAGCGAAAGTGCTCCTTTTTAATTGCCTAAAGTATGTGAATACTCCCCCCCCCCTTATGTGCCGCAGTTCTGCTTAAGGTTTCTTCCTGATTAACAGGGAGTTTGTTCTTGCCCCGGTCGCCATTGTGCTTGCTCTAAGGGGGTTCAGGCACTGAGCTCTATAAAGCGCATCGAGACCATTTTATTGTTTTGCCGCTATATAAATACATTTGAATTGAATTGAACTGAAGGCATTTTAGCCCAGCTTGACGGCTTTAGTAACTTACATTGATACATTGACATTGATACACCAGTCCTCAGACATGTTCTTATTTCATGTCAGTTGGAGTTGTGTTTAGGACCCATCTGTCACAATTATTTTAGTCTTAATCTCTCTACAAATCTACAAAGCTGGCCCATTTGTGTCATGTACTCAGGTACCACTTAAAAGATGTCATCGTGGGCAAGATTTACTTTCTGCTGGTGAGAATCAAGATCCAACACATGGAACTGCAGCTGATCAAGAAAGAAATGACAGGCATTGGTAAGATATGGAGATATGAAGTTCACCCCTGGAGTGAGCAAACGCATATATCTGAATATCTCCTTCCCGTGAACAGAACATCCCTAAATATAAACGTTATATTCTTTGAGGAAAGGCCTGATGCATCGCAGACTTAACGTTTGTTTTTGTCCTCTGTATTTCCATTCCAGGTCCCAGTACAACCACAGAGACAGAGACTGTAGCCAAGTATGAGATTATGGATGGGGCACCAGTAAAAGGTAACACTGACCACTGGGAACTGCTGCAACTAATTACGTCTTCATTCCTCAGGCCTGTTTCCCTAAACCATCTGCTTTGACCCCTCTGACCTTTAGGAGAGTCTATCCCCATCCGTCTCTTCCTGGCCGGTTACGATCTCACCGCCACTATGAGAGACGTCAACAAGAAGTTCTCAGTGCGCTACTTCCTCAACCTGGTGCTGGTGGATGAGGAGGACCGGCGGTACTTCAAACAACAGGTACACAAGCAGCCGCTCTTCCTAATGTTGATGTGAAAGGTGAAGTGCAGCATAAGTTAGTTTACACTTAAGTCTGACAGACAGAGAGAGAGAGAGCGTGCGTTAATGTGTACATCCGCTCTAGACTGCTTTCATTGAATCTTCTGCAGTAGCCCCTTCTTGTGTGACCATCATTTCCCCATTCCTGTGTACAGGAAATTGTCTTGTGGAGGAAGGCCCCAGAGAAAATGCGGAAACGCAACTTCCACCAGCGCTACGAGTCTCCTGAGCCACGGACGACGGTTCCTGCGGAGCAGCCTGAAATGTGAGGGGTCAGGAGGGAGGAGAGTACAGAATCTGTGGATAGGGGCACACAATCAGCCCAGAGGGTAATCTAACCAGAAGCCCATGACTCCTTACCAGGCTCCACCACATGCTCCACCTTAACGTGTGGTGATGTGCTCCCTGTTTGCTTGAAAAGGCTGCGTTCACCTTGCCGTCCACTGTAAGCAGTCTTTTATAGCATTAAGGACCAGTCTTCTTTCATGACACACACAGACACACTCACAAATACTCGAAAACACTGGAACCAACAGAAACTACCATTCATTGCAAACTTCATTGCATTTAATTTTTTCTTTCGGGAGTACACTGTGTTCCCTATGTAAAAGACGAAAGCGAAATGTATTCTAATCGAAATGATCAACCCAGAAGGTGGGATATGAAATTACAGCAGCTTTTCATATTGCAGAGAGCCAAACAATGCATGTGATTGGTTGAATCAAGTTAGATTTACGGTTCATCACACTTGTGGAACACATTTTCAAGGTTACATTATGTAGCAAAACAGGCATACTTTGTTCCAAGGGGTGCCATATCTGGAATTTACCTGCAAGCTGTATAAGATTTATATCTCGTAAATTATATTAAGTGTCTAATTTGTATGCTTTTTTTTTTTTTTTTTTTTTAAGTCCCTCTCACAAAACCTGTTACAAATTTTGTGGCAACTTTGATTTACAAAAATTATATATATATTTGAAGATACTGTATGCGTTTTGCAAGAGAAGCTATGGATTAAAAGCAATGTAGCTACAATGTTTTTGTCATATCCCTCTATTTGTGAGAAGTCGAGTCTGTGTAAAGGGTTGAGTGCCATTTAGTTTTGCTCAGTTTGTGCTTTGCAGGTACTACATTTACGTTGTCGAGCTGCAATCATTATGAGGGTGAAATTCAAGTGATGCGAAGAAAATATTCCACTGAGTAACGTTTACTTTCACTGAGGCTACACTAGTTGTCCTGTCTCAAGCTAGCGGTTCCCCATTCATTTCTGAACACCATAGACAGGCATACACAGATAATCTAGTTTTAGTCACACTGTATGTAAGTGCCTGTATGGTAATGATGAAATTCTTATGCCAAATATGGCGCTACCCCATTGCATGTCAGCCCTCTTTTTACTCTGTATACTGTATCTGATTTCCTGATATTGTGGACCCTAAAAAATTGTAAATATTTAGCTTCAAGCTATTTATCCATCTGTCAGAATAAAAATACAGATTTATACTCATAGATGATGTTGGTGTTCCACATTTTTGCATCTTCTGGTTTTGTATATGTTAAATAGCTTTGTATGAATGTATATGAGAGAGTGCATGTTACACCCAGGCACTTCCATTTCCAGGACTTGTTCTCTTTCTTTTTCTATTGGTGGTGGTCCTACACTGAGCATCAGTTTGATCAGATCATTTTTGTCATGTAATGATGCAGATATTTCACTTCATACACGTTTGTTCTGTTCCAAATCTGGACTGGACTGATATTAAATATTATAACAATTTATGAGGGATGTGGTATCCTGAGGTGAAGAATACAGTCATACGCAATGGCCTGGAGTGTGTCACCCATGTTATCTCACAAGCAATATATAATGTATTTCATCAGAATATTATTAGGTATTATTCTACATTCAATGTTGTTCTACATTCAGATACATCAACTTTGTCCGTGTACAGGTTCTGTCGCCTCCTGAGCCTGGTTCATCTGTAGAGCCTTCCATTCCCCGACCATCCGCTTGATGGGGCCACATCTCATAATTCTAGTTTGTGTTAGGTAAGCTAATAGTGTATCACAAGAAGTGCGAACGAAACTTCAGGCTTATTTAAACCAACTAATCATAGCGCATACTTTGTTTACGCGTATGGTTAAAATACAGTACTACGAAATTACAAATAAATTCACCAAAAACAAACGTTATTTTCTTTAGTTTTGTGGGTCCTTAACAAGTCTAATACACTTTTTGGTAAGCATCGAAATATATGCCGTAATTGATATTGAAACGCTTTTTCACAAATCTTTGCGAACTATCTCAAATTGGTTATGAATGAATGTAATAACGACTTCCAGAGGCCGCTATGTTGAATTCGTGTTTAAATGATAAAGAATCAGCACGAAAGCACCTAAAAAAATATCAGGCACTAATACAAACACCCTAAATCACAAGGGTCCTTTAGCACGTTTTTACAGGGAGTGTGCTGTAAGGTTGACCGTCCTTTGGTTTGAGAGGCTATGTAGCTTAGTCTCAAAACAATGATGGTGACTTTTCAAAACACGTAAAATTGTGTGTCTGGTTGCATATTACTGTTTCCTTTTAATCAAGTGAATATAAGATGTCGGTTAATCGTTGTGTCTTAGCTCTTTCTCGCATGCCTGTCCAGCACAGAGTAACATTACGTGCAATACCCCTATCAGCAACCACAACTGTTCACAAACTATGGACTACTCACCCTGGATATTTGCAAGAAAATGGGTTGTGTGGAGTTTTCCAGAGACGGAGTATATCATCAAACGATTCAACTCGTCCCCCAGATACCTCGTTATTTGTGCCCATCAGTATAAAAAGTGCAATGGTCAGAGACGGGGAAGTAGGACTTGAGCTGTCTCAACCACTGGATAAAGGTAATCCTTGCTTCTTTAACACCAAACAAGGGGTGTGCGTGTGACAGTCTTGAGTATGGGATAGGTAATAGCTAACGTTGTGGATCATGCCGGCAGTTTTCCCCTTTGGCATCCTGAATTTAGAATTTGAAGTGTGTAAATGATGTTAGGGTAGCTGACTTGTGAAGAAATGGGTCGTAACGTTACTAAGCACTGCCTTCTGGGATTTTATCGACAGGTGAACTTTTGAAGGTCCTTAACAAATTTTACAAGAGGAAAGAGATGCAGAAACTTGCATCAGACCAGGGTTTGGATGGTAAGGTTAAGTGAGCCACCATCGCAACAACGCGATTATGTTTCGGTTTCGTTTCTGTTGTTTTCCTCTCTTTCCCTGTGCTCGCCGATGCTTTCCTGACTTAATGTTATGTCTCCCTGCAGCTCGGCTCTTTCACCAGGCATTCATTAGTTTTAGGAAGTTCGTGCTGGAAATGACTGCTCTCACTGCAGATCTGCACATCATTCTCCATGACATCTGCTGTGGGGCAGGTTAGTTCTGTAGTATCCCCCTTGTTAAATGGTGATACTGCTGTCTTTGTCAGGTTTGGGATGGGAGTCACTTTGTAGTAACCATATAATTGAACTCAAACAGCAGGTGTGTTTGCTTAGATTACAAGAAAGGTGTTATTATTGCAGGGTTTATTCAGCCATAATATTGGTGGTCAGGGCAGAAATCACCCTTACAGTTTTGCTATTGTTCTTAGGCTGAAAGCTCTCACTTTTGTCTAGATAGATAGATAGATAGATAGATTACATTTTTGATCCCTAAGGGGAAATTGCAACAAAGCCCCAAAACTGGATTTTTTACATACATTTCCTATACAATTGTTATTTTGTATTGTATGTAATGCACTTGTTAAATGATCACTGTTGTCATTTTCCCTTAATGTTTTCCAGGACATGTAGATGATCTTTACCCATACTTTATCAGACATGCTAAACAAATCTTTCCCATGTTGGACTGCATGGAGGACTTGCGCAAGATCAGTGACTTGCGTATTCCAGCCAACTGGTATGCATCAATGGCACATCTTTAGGTGTAAAGTGCAGAAATTATTGTGGACAACCCTATTTCTTCTTCATTAAAATGTACTTTAAAATCTCCTCTGCAATGCACAATATTCTACCATTTATGCATTTTTATTCTGCTATATACATGGGTCTCTTCACAGGTACCCTGAAGCAAGAGCTATTCAAAGAAAGGTGATCTTCCATGCTGGACCGACCAACAGTGGGAAGACCTATCAAGCCATCCAGAAATACCTAGCAGCCAAGTCTGGTGTCTACTGTGGGCCGTTGAAGCTCCTGGCTCATGAAATATTTGAAAATAGCAACAAAGCTGTACGTTTTAACCATTGAATTGTCTCTCATTCACCATGAGGCATTTAAAGTTATATGGGTTATCGTGGCACGTCTCTCTCTGCAGCAAATGTCTGTAATGTTTTTAAAAGACACTGATGTTTATCTGATGACACTGTTCAAAGTAGTGTGATTTCTATGATAAGTAAAACAACATTGAATAGTGTCTTTCTGCTTAAAGCATACAGAGGACAGGAGACATGGCACATCATTTTCCATTGGGCTGTGATCAGAGTAAGCCAACGATGTGCTTCCCTGCAGGGCGTGCCTTGCGACCTGGTGACGGGAGAGGAGCGAACATTTGTAGACGCGGATGGAAGACAGTCGGGTCATGTGGCCTGCACCATTGAAATGTGCAGTGTCACTACTCCCTGTAAGTACTCATGTCTTTAGATATTTAGATAGATATATCGTAAATATATCTAAATATTTAGATAGATATTTTATAAAGTCTGTCTATATGTGATCCTTTGGATATACATGACGTATGAAACACTCTTTGTGCAGTGATTGGTAAGTCAGACTATGACCAGATGGTTGTGAGCAATGCGGTGTCCTAGCAGCCTCTTCTGTCTGATATGTAGAACGTGGCTTTTTCGTCCATCCACTATGTAGATGAGGTGGCCGTGATTGATGAGATCCAGATGATCAAAGATCCGTCCCGAGGATGGGCATGGACCAGAGCTCTTTTGGGTCAGTCGCAGATGCTTTTTGTGCCTTTTCCTGAACTGTTTCACTGAGAAGAAATGCTATCATATCTAACCCTACACATTACAGTGCTCTTTAATTACCAGTTGAAAGTTTTTTCCATAGCCTTGAAATCAGGCTGAATGAATCCACCGTGGCATTATTTGATGTAAATGTCTGTTAAAATTCATGGCACATGAGGCTTTTAAAAACTCTGGCCCGAGCAGGATTGTGTGCTGAAGAGATCCATGTTTGTGGGGAGACTGCAGCAATCGACTTCATCAAAGAGCTCATGTACACCACAGGTGAAGAGGTGGAGGTAAGCTCAGGGGGTCTTATTACTATCTGTTCTTCAAAATATGTAAATGTAACTGCAAAGTATAACATAATTTACTGAATATACTACAAGGATTAGGCTAACATTTGGAAATTAATTTGCATGTCTAAACTCAATTCAGGTGATATTTTTATTAATTTGTTTGGAGCCATTGACAATTCAAATTGTCTCAAGGCGCTTTACAGAGTCCAGGGACTCAACCCCCTAGGGCAAGAACATCGTTGATAAGCTCTTGACAACACTCTCCCTCCCCACTGTCCAGGTTAATACCTACAAAAGACTGACGCCATTTTCCATTCTGGACCACGCTGTGGAGTCGTTGGACAACCTCAGGCCAGGAGACTGCATCGTGTGCTTCAGTAAAAACGACATCTACTCCATCAGCAGACAGATTGAGCTGAGGGGCCAGGAATGTGCGGTCATCTATGGCAGCCTACCACCTGGTGAGTCACTCAGTGCCACACCAACACGCTCGTGTCCATGCACACACACACACTCACGCACTGCATCTGTCTGTGTTACACACATATACACACTTACAAACACTCATGCATGAGGAGATTTCATAAGGATGTGAGCAATGATTGAGGTTACTGTGGTAATGGTGAAGCATCAACAAAAATGAGATAAAGAAATTGTGTTATAATCAGATTATATTAAAGCAACCTTCCCAAATTGTTTTGGTAGCTGCCAAAAGAAATGCCTAAGCAGGAATAGCCCTGATGCACTGTTTTTGATCTCTGTTCAACAGGCACGAAGTTATCCCAAGCCAAAAAGTTCAATGACCCAAATGACCCCTGCAAAATCCTGGTTGCTACAGATGCTATCGGCATGGGATTAAATCTGTATGTATTCCTCTTTATATTGTTTTTAAAACACCCAACACCCCCTGCTGGATAGCATTTCTCTTGTGTTTTTTTGTAGTTCAGAACATGTCTTGAATGAGTATATTTGTCCATAAAACCCATACCTTGGTCTTATGGGTGTGCTTTTGTCTTCATGTGTCTTGCCTGTCTGTCCTCTTCAGGAGCATCAAGCGCATCATCTTCAACTCTCTTGTGAAGCCCAACATTAATGAGAAGGGGGAGAAGGAGATGGACACCATCTCCACTTCACAGGCGCTGCAGATCGCAGGTCGAGCCGGTCGATTCAGCTCCATCTTTAAGGAGGGCGAGGTCACCACCATGCACAGAGACGACCTGGCTGTCCTTAAGGAGATCATGGGCCGACCAGTCGACCCCATAGAGGTGTGTGTGTGTGTGGGGGGGGGGGGGGCTTGTTGGTGATCGGTTGTGATTAGCAGTTTTTTGAATTTATTAAGTCATGTTTAGAACCTTGTTGATTGGCTATTAACAGTTTGTAATGAACCCTTGCATAGGGTTTAGCATATATGAAGGCTTTTAACCCTGTGATTTTTCTACTGTTCTTGTGACAGACAGCAGGATTGCACCCAACATCCGAGCAGATTGAGATGTTTGCATATCACCTCCCAGATGCTACTCTCTCCAATCTCGTTGTAAGCCACACATTTTTTAAACACTTCCATAGGTTGTGAAACAGTACTGTTAGAGATGAGCAGCGCCATTGTCAGGTGAATGTATAAGGGTAAAATAAAAACTCACTTTGCTCTTCGCTTACCTGTAGCTAACATGATATGTCAATGTACTGTGTCCGGTTCTAAAGTAGTTCTCGTCATTTCTCAATCTTCTTTTCAAGGATATATTTGTCAGCCTCTCACAAGTGGATGGGATGTACTTTGTCTGTAACATTGATGAGTTCAAGTTTCTGGCCGACATGATTCAGCACATTCCGCTATACCTGCGCTCACGCTACGTCTTCTGCACGGCCCCCATCAACAAGAAGCAGCCATTCCTCTGCACTTCCTTTCTCAAGGTACCAATGTCATGGCGCCCTCTGGTGCCACCAAAGTCCAACTGCAATAAAACAGACATCCCTGTTATATGCATGTCTTAACTTAGGACCTGAGGTCATCAACCTAAGTCTTAGGTTGATGACCTTCACCTCAGAGAAAATGTCAAGGCAGCAATTAATCTGATTGGCTCCTCCTGTTGTTTCTTCATTAGGATGTCACCGTTGTTTATTATAAGCATGCTTCAATCTGTGACCACTTCCATCCCCACCATCCCCCCAGCTCAGCCCCTGTGGTGCTTCAGAGGTGACGTTATGTCCCATTGAGTTGTATTTCCTCATGGAGTTGTATTTCCAGAAAGTCCTGCCTATAGCTGGTAGTCTATCAGGTTTGGACGTCTGTTGGTCTTGCTGCTGTGACCTCCTATAGTGGCTGTCTTTGCCATTACATAGGGTCAGGGGTCCTGTAGTATTTGTTTTCTAAATTAAGTCTCCTCTCTGTTGGCAATGTTTATGTAGGCCTGTATGTCTCTTTCGGGATGTGCGATCTTGACTGAATCAACTGGGAAGATTACAAGAGCGTTAGGGGTTATTATTGCCTGAAGTAGAGCAAGCAGGCTCGGCACTGTGCCGCTCAGTCTTGATGGTCCTGTAGAAAAGAGCAGTTTGTCGACCCATGACACTATCCAGTGTTATCACCTCACATAGCCATACTGTAGGTCACCTGGCTCACCAGCATGAACAAATGTACAAGACTTGCTCATACATGTCATCAGCTTCATAAGAAGCCATAACCATGTGTCTTTATGGTTTTATACTACATTTCCTGCCCCTATCAGCTTTACCTTTGTCATTTCCTGTTGAGCAGCCTATCAGATATGGTTTATGACTGGGTTCACTGAGGACTGTGTCTGGGTCTCTTTCAGTTCGCCAGGCAGTTCAGTCGGGATGAACCACTGACCTTTGAATGGGTGTGCCGGCACGTCAACTGGCCCTTGGTCCCGCCCAAAAACATCAAGGACCTGATGCACCTGGAAGCGGTGCATGACGTCCTGGACCTCTACCTGTGGCTCAGGTGTGCATCCGTCTCAACACAGCAGTATGATTTTGACACTGAGTTGGAGTGTGGTTATGTTTGTGTTTATGTATTTGGCAGACACTATTGTGACAAAAAAGGTTATGACCGTTATGACTATTCTTCATTGCTTAAATCAAAAAATGAGCAGTAGTCGTGATGCTGTTTGCAGACAAAATGGTTGGTTACAGAAAAAGTCTCATATTTTAACAAAGGAAATTTTACACCCCATTTGGAACAGATGTTCCTCTACATTTCTTTTGGCAGCCATCTGTAATTTTACACCCCCATTTGTAACAGCTGTTCCTCTGCATTTCTCTTGCCAGCTACCGCTTCATGGACATGTTCCCTGACGCCAACCTGGTGCGTGAGGCGCAGAAGGAGCTGGACACCATCATTCAAGAGGGCGTTCGCAGCATCACTCGCCTCATCCGAGCCTCCGAGTCACAGGCCAAGCCAGGTGTAGCCCCTGGCACCGGCACAAACGCCTCCCACAACCAGACCACAGGCTCCAGAGGCCGAGGAGCCAAGGCCCTGAGCCTGGGAGGCCCGTCCGGAAGAGCTGACAGCTCCCTGGGGTCCAAGCTGGTTCAGGATGGACTGCTCACACCAGAGCTGCTACAGCAACTGCAGAAGGAGTGGTCCAAAAGGCTGAGCCAAGATGGAGGCACGGGAAAGACTTCTATGGGAAACGCGACAAAAGGAAAGAAGACCAATAAGAAGAAGTGATTTCCATCGAAGCTGGCTGTGTTGCTCCAGTTGAACACTGTGTGTATGTGTTTGTATGTGTGTGTGTATGCTGTATGATGCTTTAAAAACTTTATGGCACTAAATATATCCTAGAGTCTGCCTTTTTTTGGGCATTTTAGGGGGCTATGGTTATAACTCAAAACCACTTAAATGACCAAACATCATCATATTAAGGGGAAGCATTGAGGTTCCAGTGGTGTAAACTGCATATAACAAGGTAGCACCCCAGCTTGGACATTTCCTGTTTAACAATGTCAGCTCCAGACAGGAGAAGTTACTATTTTCAGTTACTTTCACTTCAACCCCAAAAAGAACTTAGTTAACCCATATCATCTGTGAGGATGAGCTCCAGTTTCAAAATACAGGCCTTTGGTATTTTTTTCTTGTTGGTGAACACGATACGAGTCAGTAGTTTACAGCAGTACAGTCATACACAAGTCATAGTTTTATACAATTGAAGAATCTTTTTTGTATACTGGGCTAATGAGTGAATTATGCATTGACCCTCTGTAATAAAATCATAAACCTATTGATGACATAGTTTCATTGCATTTTTTATGAGCCCAGTCCAAAGTACACTTGTTTTTCAATTAGTGTCTTTTTTATAGGATGATTCTGATCGCTCTGTTACAGTCAGGTCACGATCACTATAGGTAAGTGAGACTTTTGCCAAAATATTTAAGTGTTGCCTCCTCATCTCTGTTTCTGTTTGCTAAAGCGCCTTGTCCTAAATCAACACTGGGTACCATGGATACCATCGTTTTAGGGCCGGCTGAGTCCAAAGCTGTTTAAATCACTACTGTTAATCGCTCATATCAAAACAACTGTTCTTGCCTGCCATGGGTAGGTAATGGCAATGTAAGTGCGATATAAGGTTTCTCACATGATCTTCACACACCATCAGAGTGCCTATATGATATTTATTAATTCAGGTAAGTTTTATGAATCATGACTTGTAGCACAGTTCAAACAAATCCAAATGCATAGATTTTCAGTAAGAATGTAAGCTAAGTTAACCTCAGAAGTACAGTGTGTTTCTGGGGAGTTTCTTTCCTAGACATGGTTTTTACCTCAGTCTTTTAATACACAATAGACACATTCAGTGTTTATACAATGTTAGTTTATATTTGGCTCCATTGTTCTTAACATGCCCTCAGTCTTCATCTTGCCACTACACTGATTGTTCGTTCGCTTAGGAAAGACCTTTGCCTGGACTAAAGGCAACGGCTCCCTGCTAGGAGAGGTCCAGGAGTGGTTGGTGGGGTAAAGACTGGGCCATTAATTATTGAGCTAAAGGAGAGAGGAGGGGAGAGAGGGCAGAAGCTTAAATCCTCAGCACTGAGAAAAACAGCCCAGAGAGGGAAACTCTCCCTTAATCTCACAGAAGCTTAACTGAAACACGACTGAGAACTTGAGAGCTAGAGACATAACTGGAAAGTACGAATGCAACTGTTTTGAATTGGAGAAAAGGCTTTTTACACTCAACTGAGGCTTCTTTTTTTTTAGCAGCACTACCTTAAGAAGTCAAGATGTTTGCAGTGCATTTGCTCTCCTTCTACTTCTCCAAGCTACAGGAGGACCAAATCAAAAAGGTGAAGTGTTTTCACATTCTTTAGTTTTATTTTTGTTATTGTGAAATCACCAATTGTTTGTGTGTAATTGCTCTTTTGGATGTGAAAGGTGTAATCCCAACTGTTTAACTGTATTCCAGTTGTTTCACACGCATCTCTGTACTGATTCTAACTTGAAACTTCAATGAAAAGTGACAAAGGAAGCAAATGAATACTGATAATAACAAAGCAAAATGGTTTCAATGAACATGTTTGTCTAAAAGGCATCTTTTAAGTATAGATTCAAACATGTCAGGTGTGCCATATATTTCTTACATGATTTGAATGCATTTTGTCTGGATATTATTTGATCAAAGCGTCTTGGAAATATCCTTGTTTTTTGCTAATTGAATGTCTACACGAGGCATCTGAACAAAAACATTCTTAACTGTCAGTCTGCGTTTGTATAATCCCTCTGATACGTTTGTCAGTGAGGAGCTCCTCGCCTACAGCCGATGATGAGTGGCGATCCATTTCCTGCTGTTCACTGACAAATCATTAACTCCTCTGCCTCATCAGGCCATGTGGGATGATAGTGGAAATGCCAGTGAGAGAAAGGACCTTGCCCTGTGTGCTTCAGAGTCAGACTCACTCTTTTTCCATTGAGTTGGATGAAAGGTGTGATGAAATGGCATTGAATACACTGATGCAGTCCTTGTCAGTAAAGTCATGGTTGTATAATAATCCAGTGGTTCATGTGAGAGTTGCCTTCAGTTGTCCACATGCTTTGCTTTGATCATTGCTTCACTTTGTGAAATGTAAACCAGTCTGTATCGACAACAAAGCTCTCCAGCTGTCTTCCTGTCTTTGCCTCTCTCTCTCTCTCTCTCTCTCACACACACACACACACACACACACACACACACACACACACACACACACACACACACACACACACACACACACACAGAGACACACACTTGACTATTTAGTTTGGTTTGATGTCTGGCTTCAGGAAGTTGAGTACAAGGCCAAAGACAGCAAATCTCAAACCAGACAACTGAACCACCTGCGTACATGAAGTCAGCTTCAAATGACTTAACACAATGGCTGTTGCTGTTTTGGATTTGGACAAGAATTATTTTACAGTTGTTGCACATTAACCTAACAGTGTTCCCAGCATTCACTTTCCAAATGTCAAGTCTGTTTCAATGACTAGAAAAAGAATAACACCCTGGTCCTGTAGAGAGCACTGACTTCCTTTAGCAGACACTGCAAGATCTGATACCAAAGTTACATTACTTATAATGCTTCATGCAACATGGTCCGACAGAAACCATCACTGGAGAATCTTATAGCTGTGTGTGTATATATATATATATATATATATATACAGTATATGTTTGCATATGGATGCAATATCATATCCATAGACATAATTCCCAAGGAAAAATATGCACTGAGAAAATGCTACTTTGTCTGTACTGCATTTCATGGTAGACTTAAACAATTCTGTAGATGTCTCCGTGTCAGTGTTTCACATCAGCGTACATCAGAATAGTTTTTTGTCCTAGTCTCTGATCTGACGGGTTGTCATTTTCTTTTGCAGGTGGATAGGTTCCTGTACGCAATGCGCCTGTCAGACGAGCAGCTGAAGGACATCTCAGCGCGCTTTCGTGCCGAGATGGAGAAAGGCTTGTCCGGGGAGAGCAACGCCACGGCTGCTGTGAGGATGCTACCGACCCACGTGTGCTCCACCCCAGACGGCTCAGGTGAGTAGTGAGAAGTCAACATTAGTGACATTCTTCAGATGGTTTATAGATCAGAACTTTTTACCTGTTTACCTTTGGCCTAGCACTTTTTTTTGTGGTTAGGAATGTGTAACTAAATAATAGAGGGCAGATTAAAATGCCTCAATGAATGAATTCCTTTAACCCTTTACAGGTATGAGCATTTTGATTAGCAGATTGTGACGAGGCCGTTTTAAGATATTTATCATTGTAATGTAAAAATGGATATGGCACAGTGCCCTGTATCATGTGTTTTATATACTTTGTCAATGAGAAAGAAGTCTCTATGCTTCTTCAACATAGCCATACTACGAAATGTCCTCTGGATCCCATTCCACCTTTCTCCAATCTATCTCACCTACAATTTGACGTGCCAATCACACATATCATAAATGCTTCGCTCAGTTTGGGAAACTTTCCTACATCATTCAGACAGGTTCAGGTTACTCCTTTGCTTGAGAAAGTTTAATTTAACCTGTCTAATGTGAACAATGTGAGATTTCCTGTCTCAAAATAATTTGCTAGACCCTAAGCAGTCTGGTTTTAAAACTGGTCATTCTGCTGAAACTGCTCTTTTCTATGTGACAAATTGAGAGTAGCGAAACCCTCTGCTCAGTCATCAGTTCTGATTTGACTAGACTTGTCAGCAGCCTTTGACACAGTGAATCATGACCTCCTCCTTTCTTTGTTGTCCTAACTGGGAATTCCAGGGAAAGCATTTAGTTGGTTTGAATCATACTTCAGTGGACATTCATTCAGTGTGTCTTGGCAGGGACAAGTGTCAAAACCCCAAGATCCCTCCTATTTTCTATTTACACCTCCCCCTTCAGTGAGGTCATACGTTCCCATGGGTTCTCCTACCACTGTAATGTGGATACTCAACTGTGCTGGTCCTTCCCCTTGGATGACTATAATATCGTCTCAAATTTCTGAATGCCTCAGTGATATTTCAGTTTGGATGAGGGGTCATCACCTTCAGCTCAATCTTTCAAAAACCGAGCTCCTGGTATTCCCAGCCAATCTGGCTATCCCACAAAATATTAACATCCCATTTCGTTTCATCTTCATTGACCCCAACTAATCTGCACAAATTTGAGGTCAGACCCTAACTCACACAATATGTTCCACAATGTCTTCTGCAGGCCCTAGTTATGTCTATACTAGACTACTGCAATGCAATTTTAACGGGCCTGCCTGCATGTGTAGTGAGACTGTTGCAGATGAGACTGAATGTCCGTGCAGTAGTCTTTGACCAGCCAGGGGGACACATGTAACTCCTCTGCTAGTCACCCCTCACTGGCTCCCTGTTCCTGCTAGAATTACATTTAAATATCTCACTCTCACCTATAGGACAGCCACTGGATCTGCACCAGCCCATTTAAATGCTATGATTTAGCTCTATTCCCTCTCTTGACCACTTTGCTTCTCCGATGAGCGTCTGTTGTCTTTGCCTTCTCACAGCAGCAAGGGATCGCAGTCAAGACTCTTTTCGTTCATGGTATCTCGGTGATGGAATGACATACCTAGTACTGTTCATTCCAACAACAGCCTTAGTACATTCACAAAGCATTTTAAAACTCATATTTTTTAAACAGCATTTGTTAGGTCATTTGTTTAAGGCATACTTTATAAATGTAATCATAACTGTAGTTTGGTATCTGGTGTTATTTGGTACTATTATTAATATTATTGATGGTTTAAATGTAATTTAATTATGCTTATTGAATTATATCTCATTGTTGTTTTTACTGTTTTTTAATCTAATGTTTTTTTAAGTCACTTTGAACCAAAGTGTTTGCTAAACACCGTAACTATAACGATATGAGTAATGATCTTTAATGTGTTTTGTGTGTTTTTATTTTCTCTGCAGAGAAGGGCGAGTTCCTGGCGCTGGACCTGGGCGGCTCCAGGTTTAAGGTTCTTCAGGTAAAGGTGTCTGAGAATGGAAAGAGGAAGGTTCAGATGGAGAGCGAGACCTACCCTATACCTGAGGAGGTCCTCAATGGCAGAGGTACCGAGGTGAGATCTCCCCACACCTTCATGGCACAGTTATCTCACTCAAATGTATTTCCTATAAATATTGAAGATGTGTAAAAGAGTTTCTCTTCTCATCAATGGTCAGCGTCACGATGTCAAGAGGTTGAGGGTAGACTTGCAGCAACACCACTGGGAAGAAGATCTTACAATAAAAAGAAGTCTTGCAATATGACTTCATGGTAATTAAGTGTCACTGTTAGATATCATGACATGCTCCATCTTTCAGCTGTTTGACCATGTAGCCGAGTCTCTGAAGGCCTTCATGCAGAGGAATGGCATCAATCAAAAGAAGAAACCCCTGGGCTTTACCTTCTCTTTTCCATGTGCACAGTCGAGGCTGAACGAGGTATCGCGCTATGCTACTGTAACTGAAGCATTTGTTTACAATATATAGCTGTTGGTGGAAGCTTCCTAAAATGACCATGCTTAGCGATTATCTTGTTGTCATGAAGGCCTGATAGCATACCATACTAGATGGTCCTTTGAGCAGGTGGGATGGAGTGCTAGAGTGGACTGTGTTTATTTCCAGGGTGTTTTGCTGTCCTGGACAAAGCACTTCAAAGCCAGAGGAGTGCAGGGAACAAACGTTGCGCAGTCCTTGAGACAGGCCATCAACAGAGTCAAGGTAAAGGGGACATTTTCTTTTCTTTTCTGTTACTTAATACATACTGAATTATAACAAAATAAATATATTTTTAATATATAGATGCATCAAAGTTGAAATGCCTAAAACAAATCTGCCTAGTTTCATAACACCTATTGATCTGAACATTTGGCATGTGCAGGATATTGATGTTGATGTGCTGGCCCTGGTGAATGACACAGTGGGCACCATGATGACTTGTGGATATGACGACCAGCGCTGTGAAGTTGGTGTCATAGTTGGTGAGTTTACGTTTAATGGCAGCGTTCAATATTAAGTTCTCTATCTCTCAGAGAACTGAAGACATCATCAACATCTTTATCGCTCCAGGTTTATATTTTTTCTTAATGTCCTTCTTCCTTTCTTCCTCAAAAAATACCTAACTATTTCTTTCTGTTTATGCAAATGCAATTGCTACTGCTGTTACTGTTACTTACCAACGCCCTGGGTGGCTTTGTCTTAAGGTACTGGGACCAATGCGTGCTACATGGAGGAGTTGAGACACATTGAGCTGGTGGAGGGAGACGAGGGCAGGATGTGCATCAACACAGAGTGGGGCGCCTTTGGGGACGACGGTGCACTGGATGACTACATCACTGGCTTTGACCGCGAGATTGACGCAGCGTCTTCAAATGCTGAAAAGCAGCTGTAAGTGTTCCTTAGTTCCTTAAAGGGTCACAAAACCACAGGTCAACAGATTGACATTTTCACCTCTTAGAATCTGGGTGCCTCTTTCATAAAGAAAAGAATGGATCTAAATGCATGGAGTTCCTTGCGTATAACCTTGAATACAGCTCCTAAAATCAGACTTCCTTCCCAAAATGGATGGACATATCTCTCCATTGGACACAGATTGATTGGTAATTGCTAAATTGCTCCGTCCAAACATGGCCTCTGAGGCTTGAGAAATAAGGAACAGTGTTGTGACCTCACATTCCCAGCACTGGCTTGAGTTACTGACACACACATTCTGTGTTGGTCTGTATCTCCAGGTTTGAGAAGATGGTGAGTGGCCTGTACATGGGGGAGCTGGTGAGACTGATCCTGCTGAAGATGGCCAAGAAGGGCCTGCTGTTTGGAGGAGTCATCTCCGATTCCCTACGCACCAAAGGCAAATTCCAGACCAAACACGTCTGCCAGATTGAACAGTAAGAGGACATTTCAGCCACCTCACTGAACTGGCTCACCCCTCCTAACTGTGACTGTGTTAGGAGGCGTGAGCCAGTTCAGTGATATTCATATTACCAACGTGATACTCTGTTTAATATGTTAGCTAAAGTATATAATAGGACGGGCTGTTGAAGTGATCTGGTGGGATTTTACAGGTACAAAGATGGGCTGAAGAACACCAAGCAGATCCTGACAGAGCTTGGGTTGCAACCCTCTACAGACGACTGCGTCGCCGTGCAGCAGGTCTGCACCATCGTGTCATTCAGATCGGCCAACCTGTGTGCCGCGGCCCTGGCTGCCATCCTCACCCGCATTCGAGAGAACCGCAAGCTGAAGAGCCTAAGGACCACGGTGGGAATGGATGGCACGGTCTACAGAATGCATCCACAGTACGTACACACAGGATATGATTGTTTTGAGAAACCAATGCACTGTCCTTGAAGTAGAATGGAGTAAGTTGTGTACATGTAATTAACCAGAATTTTCATACTCCAGTGGTCATGATATTGCGTGTTTGTAGAACTTAAATAAAGTTGTGTTGCTTGTTAAGGCTAATTTCATGAGTTAAAATCAAGACCAAATGTCAATCTTATTACAGTGTTATGATGATGTGATGACACAGGCTTCTCCCCCATCTCCTCAGGTATGCCAAACGGCTTCACAAGGTGGTCCGTCGGCTCGTGCCTGACTGCCACGTGCGCTTCGTACTGTCAGAGAGCGGCAGCGGCAAGGGCGCTGCCATGGTGACGGCTGTGGCTCAGCGTCTGATGTCGCAGCGGCAGGAGATCGACGACACGCTGGCCACCTTCAGGCTGGACCAGGAGCAACTACAGCAAGTAAGAGACCGCATGCGGGCGGAGCTGGAGAGGGGGCTGAAGAAGGACTCGCACAGCACGGCCTCTGTCAAAATGCTGCCCTCCTACGTCTGCCGCACCCCTGATGGGTCAGGTGAGAAATGCTTGACTCGGGTACCAATGACCCTACCATAAGGATGCAGTACTGAGAGCTCTCTTATCAGTTTCTTGATCTGCAGGTTAGGATGCTTTTGATAAATAGGATCCCTCTCACTGTGCCAGTCAAACATCAATGTGAGGGGATGGCCTAAGAGAATGTACTGTTATACTAATGATAAATAATTCCATCGGGATAAATAAAGTATCCATCTATCTATCTATGTACAGTTTTCCTATACTAGTTCTTGAAATTACAAAAAAAGATTATTCAACTATTGTTCAAAGTGGAGGTGCAATTTCTGAAACAATGTGTCCTGCAGGAAACAGGAGTTTGTCTGGCACTGATGTAAAACACACACAGTTATTTCACAAGGTTCCCATCAGGAACTATGTTGTTCAAGATTCCACATTGTGTTGCAGAGACGGGGAAGTACCTGGCCTTAGACCTGGGGGGAACTAACTTCCGGGTGCTGGTGGTGAAGATCAGGACTGGCTTGCGCAAATCTGTCCGCATGTACAACAAGATCTACGCCATCCCTCAGGAGATCATGCAGGGCACGGGAGAGGAGGTGAGGGGTGGATGGGTATCTAAGTAGTTAACTGTAATAGTATCTCAGCTGGATTTCATTACTATGGTAGAGGCAGTTTTAGATGACAGTTCACCTCAGTCGCAACAGGGAACCTCTTGTCATGTTTTCCAACCCTAAACAATAGCCTGCTTGTTTAGTTCAGGGACCTATTTGTAAATTACAGCCACTTATCTCATCTGCTGGCAAATGCATACATACCATTGTTTGTGTTGAGGATAGAAGCACTGGTAATAATTTGGAGAGTTTAAATAACTTTCAGTCTCTCATTGGTTTATGTTCTCCTCTGTGTCTGTCCATCAGCTATTTGACCACATTGTTCAGTGCATCTCTGACTTCCTGGACTACATGGGTATGAAGAACACTCGTCTCCCCCTGGGCTTCACATTCTCTTTTCCATGCCGGCAGACTGGCATTGACAAGGTAAAAGCACACATTTTATTTTCATTAATTCAGCAAGCCTCTCTATTGAGATTATGATAGATCTTGTATATATGATTTAAAAAGCACACCTTTCTTACTGTATGAAAAGGCTATTGTAGGTATTTTGTCTGCTTCAAGAAACTGTCTTTCTCTCAAGAATTGTGATTGTGGACTTTTTGTGTTCAGGTTTGTTAGTTTTCTTTCAATGTCTCTCCATTGTGCTAACTTTCCCAGGGGACTTTGGTCAGCTGGACTAAAGGCTTCAAAGCCACGGATTGCGTAGGAAATGATGTTGTCGAAATGCTGAGGGAAGCCATCAAAAGAAGAAATGTGAGTGCATAACTTAGATAGATATGAAAACAATAGAATTTTTTTTTAATCTTGTAGACAACTCCTTTTAGTGCATAGTATGGGTGTTTTAGATGGGGCAATATTGGACTAATGGTGATTTTACAATGTTATTAATATTTACTCATAAATATAATGTCTGCTTAATTTTAGGAATTTGATCTTGACATTGTTGCTGTTGTCAATGACACAGTTGGCACAATGATGACATGTGCGTATGAGGATCCCAAATGTCAGATTGGACTCATTGCTGGTAGGTCATCCAACAGTGGAAACATGAGGCCACATTTACAGAGTTCCCCTTGAAATGTTCCGAATTTACATGCTTTTCCCTGCTGTGTTTGTATAGTTTATTTTACTTGTATAGTTTACTTTACTTGTATAGTTTACGTAGAGACTGTTGTAAAACTACAATGTAAAAATAGAATTGTTGCGAAACTTATTCCAGCTTATGAAAGTACTTTCTAATTATTCCAATGTGCCATTTAAGGCTTACTGTAATTATTTCCCAATACTTAATTCACACCTGAAAGGAAACCCAATTATGAGTTCTCTCTTGAGACACAGCCTTGTCAGTCTTCTCCTCTGTGCCACTTCAGGCACGGGCAGCAACGTGTGCTACATGGAGGAGATGAGAAACATCGAGACGGCGGAGGGCGATGAGGGGCAGATGTGTGTGAACACAGAGTGGGGGGGCTTCGGAGAGAACCTAGAGGACATAGAGGGCATCAGGACCAAGTATGACCAAGAGGTGGATGAAGGCTCCCTGAACAATGGAAAACAGAGGTATGGAGCTCAGTAGACCCTGCCACTGCTTCCTATGAATGTGCTGGTAAACCTAAAAAAGTGATAAACATTTGTGATGAACGTCACTGTTATCTAATGGACATTCTAGTCCTAGTGTGGAGTTTGGAGCTTTTTACTGTTGTTGCTGTGGTAAAGCAGTTGAGCTGTATAACCAGTAGAGGGCAGCATGATACCGATTACAAAGCTACACTACAACATTAAATTTGACAGGAAGACAAAGACAAAAGGAGGAAATAAGGCACTACAATGTGTCTGCCTATGGTGCACTTTTCACGTATTTTTGTGACACTGGTTGCAGGTTTGAGAAGATGACTAGTGGTATGTACTTGGGGGAGATTGTGCGACAAATACTGATTGACCTGACAAGCCGCGGGCTGCTGTTCCGAGGACACATCACAGAACCCCTGAAGACCAGGGGCATCTTCGAGACCAAGTTCCTCTCACAGATTGAGAGGTGCAGTACTTTTGTGTGTCATAGTCTCTTGGCTGCCCTCAACATTATGTCTTCCAGAGTCATAGATGTTAATTTGATTTTGTGGACCTCACTCACCTCCTCAGTGAGGTTGTCTTACCACTGAACATTCTTGGAGACTTCAAGGTGGCCTTCAGTTACATAAACAATTATGACATCTGTCTGTCTTTGTATCTATACACACTAGGAAAAAGACTATTGTGTATTAAAACAAAATGACAAAACAAAATGTAGATATTTAGATACGAAATGTTGATACTACCATTGTCACCATATCTGCAATCAGTAAACTGTTCTGTCAGATTTCAAGCATACTCTATCCTTCATGACTTGCTGGGAAAAGTGATCTGTTGCCTGTCTGGCTGTTGTGACCAGTGTACCCATTAAAAATCCCCACTCAGTGACCGGCTGGCCCTTTTGCAAGTGAGGTGCATCTTGCAGCAGCTGGGCCTGGACAGCACCTGTGATGACAGTATCATCGTGAAGGAAGTGTGTGGAGCGGTTTCCCACCGCGCCGCTCAGCTCTGCGGAGCCGGAATGGCTGCCGTGGCGGACAAGATTCGTGAGAACCGAGGACTGGACCATCTGGATGTTACTGTGGGGGTGGATGGGACTCTCTACAAGCTCCATCCACAGTAAGTGAGGGGTTCTAATCTCATGCTTCCAACCCTTGAATTTCTCATGAATTTTGTCACATGAGGTATTAGTAAGCAGGCATGTAGTGAGATTATTTGTAAGTTGATGCACTGTCTTGGACATAATACCCTGCTACTCAGTTATCAATTTCAATATCTGTCTTGTATTTCGGGTGACTTTTGGTATTTCTGGAATACTCTACTAATGATTAGAGTATTCCAGAAATACCAAAAGTCACCCGAAATACAAGACAGATTAGAGTCTAATCAGTATCCAGATTCCACAGCTAACATGCTTTTGTCTGTGTTGTAGCTTCTCCCGGATCCTCAAGGACACAGTGAAGGAGCTGGCTCCCAAGTGTGACGTGGAGTTTGTGCTATCAGAAGACGGCAGTGGGAAAGGGGCTGCACTTATCACCGCTGTGGCAAAAAGTTTCAATGGAGAGACATAACATAAAAATGTCACGATGGCTCCGGCCTGTTCAGACAACACCACTGGCAACGATTCATACAAGGCACACTGGAGTCTTCAGTCATTTGGGAAATTCAGTGGACAATTTGAATGCCACACCTATGACTTTCACAGTGGACAATTTTTTTATTATTAATATTTGGTACAGAATGTGTGAAGGTTAATCAGGGCCTCAGGAATCTTAAGATGAATCCTGTATAAAAGTGGCCAAAAGCAATTCTCAAGCATCTCTTCATATTCTCTACATGTTTGTAGCACTTTTCCTAACCCCTTAAGAGGTATCAAAAGCTATATCTCAAACAGTGGTATCTGGAGTCAGCTTTGTGTGGATATGTGCACTTATCTCAGGAATGCTGATAATGTTTAGAGTTGTGAATGATATTTGGATTAGCTGTGGCATTGTCTTATACAAACAAATGAAAGTGTTTTGTCAGGCTAACTGTATGAGGTTGGAGAGGCCATCTAACACAGTGATAAAATTGTTAATGTTTGAGCTGGTTAAAGATTTTTGCGGCGTATACGGACCATAAAATGGCTTTCAGGAAGCCTGCCAGAAGCTACTGTTCTGTCTGGAGGCGCAACGTGTAGAAGAGCAGCTCCGTGTCCTGATATATAATTACCTTTCCTGGGCCTAAATACAGCTGCCCAGATCAGACGGTCCTCATGATGCATAAATGCTGTCTTTGTGTTGTCAGGTGTTTGGCGCTGATGGTGAGGAGGCAGGGAGACATGTGGTTTGTGTGTGTGTGTGTGTGTGTGTGTGTGTGTGTGTGTGTGTGTGTGTGTGTGTGTGTGTGTGTGTGTGTGTGTGTGTGTGTGTGTGTGTCTCTGTGTGTGTGTGTGTGTGTCTGTGTGTGTGTGTCCGGCTTTGCGCGAGTGCACTGAAGGAATGGCTTGCAGGGGCCGAGGCAGAGGGGGGAGTTGGCTGGAATGGAATGTTATACACTATTCATTAGAGCCCTGCGTGTGCCCCTGATGCCGTCCCTCAGAAAGCTCCAAAGGAAACACGTTTCTGGGCCCCAAGGGCGCGCCGCCACCACCGCCGACGCCGCAGAGACACACTTACCAGGATGTTAAACACTCCTTCTGCCTCCTGACACGATCAGTACTGAGCCGCACAGTCACTCCCCCAAGGCCAGTCTGGAGTGGCAAAGTGGCCTTGTTTGTTATTTTTGCAATCATAAAAGTTGGCTTCCCTAAGATTGAGATAGTTAATTTTTGTTCACTTTATTTGATACATACTATTTAATACATTTCACCCAATTGAGCCATGTCCACCAAGTCTGCACAAAGAAGTTGGCCCAGATACTTTGATTATCTAAATGTATTGTAGAATGCAGGGCTGTGTTTGTGTTCCAGGTATGGTGAGCTCACCCATAATTCCATGCCTGTAGTAGCCGTAGGGTGTAATGTGTAATTCTAGGGGTAAGTCATGTTCCCTTTGTATGTTAAGGTCAGCATGTATCTTCTGTTAGCGATTAGGAGTCTGTGTGTTGTGTGTGATGCCTTGTGTAGTTTCCTGTCTTCTGTGTCCACCTTTACCCTGTAAACTGTGCCTGTGTGTAGGACCCAGTGCCTTTCCCTCATTCTGTTTTCAGTTGTTCTCCGTCTGAATAAATGACATTGAGTGCCAAAGAGAAGCCTTGATTCAGCTGGTCATTACAGTTTTTTTTTTATTCTGTGTTACACTAATCCGATTCTGCATTGAGCAACTGCTCTCTCTGCCCCTAGGCCATATTGATCCTGTAGCCCTAAAATAAGTCATTTGCATTCACTGTATTGTGAATTACTGTAGACGATAGACTGTACAGTTGTTATCACAATTCATATCTCACTGTTTGGGTAATCTGTAAAACATGAATACCCTTTGTTTCTTTTTTTTAAAACAATTTTTTACTGTATTTCAAAACTTCATGTTCATGGTTTGGGCACCATAATTTTCAATCATGTCTCACTTTTACAATCTCCTTTGCCATTCCTCATTTTTTACTTACCCCTATTCCAGAAATGCCCTAACCCACACTCAGCTAGTCCGTCAGGTGCTACCTTAGCACGTTCAGGTGCACGTTAACCGAGTTAAAGCTGAGGTGGGATTAAAGCGGAGGGGTTTAAACTGGACCAGCTGCACGATGTGTCACTCACGAGCTCCATGCACACTGCCTGCTCAGGAGGAGGGGAAACATTTACTCACCCTAATCCCTTCTGTCCTAGGATCAACCCAGCCACTTCACCTTACCAGCCATCTCCACACACACACAGACACACACACACACACACACACACACACATTGCTCCACTGCATGCCTCTGACCCAAGGCCTGAGGGCATATGCCATGTTTGGGTCATAAGGGTGGAGGTGTTGGATCCTGGCAGGCAGTACTGATTGTGGACCAAATTAAAGTTCTGTGTGCAAGCGATCAGCTCAGCTGCAGGGGGTGTGGGAGAGGGTGCTCCTGCGTAGCCGCACGTCAACACAGGAGATGCACGCCGCCATGCATGCACACACACCAGCTGCTACGTGGTGGCATGCACACACGCATGCACATAGAGACATGCATGCACAGAGAAAGAGAGAGACATGGCTGAACCAAACTGAACCTTTGTCTTGATAGTGTGAAAGAGATAATGACGTGCATCTATTTATCCTTCTGCAAAGCATTAACCAGTGACTAATAGATGATCCTATTCTAGAGGTATATTCATGCTCTCCAGTGCACAATGCACTCTCATCTGTGGAAACTTCTTCAGAGCTTCCAGGCACTGTGGGCTCCATATTGTTAGTTGCAAATACTTTGCGGTGTCCAGAGATTCTGATATATTCTGTTATTTCATCAGAGAAAGAACGTTTCTTCTGTGCGTTCTGCATCCTTTTTGTTGTTGACCAACAATAAGAGCTTTCATTCTGAAATATCACAAGGGGGATCAGCACAAACGCTCAGAGATCCAAGGACTGTACGGTGCCATCGTCACGGTTCGTTTATGTAAAACCCCCCCACTTAAATCCCAAGGAATCCAATCTGTAAAAGCAAATTGGTTCGACTGACTTTAGGATTACCTAATCTGCTTGGGTGGACTACTCGCCTTCCGGGATGGAGAGCGACAGCGAGTCTGAGTCGCTGTCACACGTATGTAAAGTTCAGCTCTTGTCTAGGTTGGCACAGTGATCCACTATGCATGTGTACATGGGTTCGCTGAGTTATGACCTGCGTGTTTTTGTCGTGGTTTTAGTGTTTGGTGTGTCAGTAAACGGTTTGCATACACACACACCTCTGCCTCCTCAGATTTATAGAGCTGACTGGCATGTAATCCTCTCACAGGAGTTACTCAGTGCGAACATTTGATTCAATTAAATCAGTACAATCAAAAGGAAGACAATGTATTGTACTGTGACTGACAAATAACTAGGTTGATGTTTAAAAGTACAAATATATTTACAGACTTAAAAATAATGTCTTGTTATGTGAATTTAAGTGAACAATAATATGTTAATGAAGGAAAGTCTTAAAGATATATATAAGATCAATGTCAAGAATGATCTTGACACAAAGAGCCAACCCACTTAGACACAGTATAGATTTTTTTCATAGTATATTGTGACATTGTGTGTCAAGGTGTACTGAAGGCAGTCAAGTATTTTATTCTGCAGTCGGTAATCATATAATCCATTCATAGGCTCTGAATCATAGTCATCTCAGGGCTCAATCATTACCTACCACATATATTTCCTTGTTCCTCTGTGACACAGATTATTCATGTAGTCATTTTTGTTTTGTTTTAAAAAACTTTTTTTTCTGGCTGTAAAAATGTGAACATCAATGGATCCTTGCTGGTATGCCCTTAGTTGTCATAGAGTCCGTTACCGTACACTTTGCTCAGAGAAAATGTCTCCTTGAATAGGGAATTCTGTGCACGGTTTCACACACTAGCTGCGTTCCTACAGCTCTGCGACACAGGAAGGGTCTGTCACAGTCACACGTCAGTGATAAATGACTTGCTCACCATGACACATGTTCTCAATTCTGAAGCTGTGAGTTTCACGGAAACAGTAGTGTAGTAGTTTATTGCTCTTTCATAGTTACCGTTTAACAGCTCTGAGTGAAATAACAGGAACTCATTTTTCTTGTCAGATGTAATAATGCCCAGCCCGTACTTCCCTGAAGTGTAGCTGTGTAACACGTGCGATTATGTGTGTGTGTGTGTGTGTGTGTGTGTGTGTATGTGTGTGTGTGTGGGTGCGTGACCATGTGCACGTCTGCACATGTGTGTGTGAGTAGAGTAGGCCAGTGGTACAGCCTGCTATGCTGCCAACCCTCATCCACACCATGATAAGAAATGAATGAGAGAGGAAACCTAAGTCATACCCAAGCGTAATTGTTTAACATTAGATGGAACATTAGAACATTAGTGTCGTTCACCATGTTCACATGTTTGTGTTTTCATCTGATGGAAGCGTCCCTCAGACGACCTCATTTCCTCTGAGCCACATCCTGTTTCACCGGGCTCCTGAGAGGTGGATTGAGTCTAAGCAATGGCACATGTAAGCCAACCTCTGTGATGCAATACCTCTGAGATGCAACAGCAGTGTAACTGGAGCAGCACACTTCCCTCGAAATTCTATCTTCTATCAGACTTTTTGTCATAGTCAGATGATGTATTTCCTGTCCACCTCCCCCTCTATGTCTCTCTCTCCCTGCCTCTCTCTCTCTTCCTGTTTCTCTGTCTTTCTGTCTCTCTCTCTATATATGTCTTTCTCTCTCTCTCTCTCTCTCTCTCACTCTGGCTCTCTCTCTTCCTCTCTCTGTTTCTCTCTCTCTCTCCCTCTGGCTCTCTCACTCCCTCTCTCTCTCTCTATCTTTCTCACACTCTCTCTCTCCCTGTGCCTGTCTCTCTCTGTGTCCTCCCTGTGTCCTTTCTCTCCCCCTTAGCTTCCTCTTGCGCAGAGCAGAGGAGGCGAGTTGGCTGTTACTCAGCAGAATTTCCACCTTAACTAGCCTCTGTGGTAATGCCCTTCATCGCAGGGGTGTGTGTGTGTGTGTGTGTGTGTGTGGGGGGGCGGGGTACTGTAAGGGGGTGGATAATGCGACACAGTGCCCCCCTCCCCTCCTCAGCTTAGCTCCACCTTTTTGAGTGTGTAAGTGTGTGAGGGGGAGGGGCATGGAAGCAACATGCCGTACGTGCCTCATCTCGCATCAACGCCGTAAAACCATGCGCTCCCCCCCCACACACACACACACACACACACACCGTGATGTGGAACAGAGACAGCATGACTGTGTGTGTGGGCTAGAGAGAGAGAGAGAGAGAGAGAGAGAGAGAGAGGGAGGGAGGGATAGAGAGATAGAGAGATAGAGAGAGACAGTGAGAGGGGAAGGGAGGGAGGGAGGGATAGATTCAGCGTCAGCTGTGCTCAGCCCCCAGGGCTAGCTCTGTCTGCTGAGCCAATCAGGAAACAGGGAGAGGGCAGGGCCTCCGCCAGTCCCTCATCCCCTCCCCTCTGCATCATGCAAATGTGTCAGGCAGTCTGACTTCCTGGGGCTCAGGGAAAGAGAGAGAAAGAGAGAGAGCCAAAGCCAGACTTCCAGTAGTGCTATTGGGGGGAAACTTGCTACTCTACATGCTGGCATCTTTTGTCGCTAGTTCGTGACCGAGCCCAAAGTTGGTCTATACCTACGCCGTCAAATAGGACTTAGAAGTTTGTGTGTTTTGTTTTTTTCCCCAGTTCTATTTTTTTCTTATTTCCCCTTTTGGTTTGTTGGATTGCTGTTTCTTCATTCACCACACCGGTGAAACAGGATGATAGCCGCACAGCTCCTGGCCTACTACTTCACGGAGTTGAAGGATGACCAGGTCAAAAAGGTGAGTCCTTCTCTCAGGGGGCTTCCCAAATGCCCTTCACCGACCCTGGGACCTGGAGGAGAGAGAAAGAGGAAGAAGGAGAGGCAGCTAACCCTGCACTCCCTTCCCAAAAATAGGACAGCTTTGTGGCTTCAGAGCTCTCAGGCACCCATGTGACAACAGGTAACACGTGCCGTTGTTTAGGCTTAGGGGTGGATCAGATGTTGTCTCCTTTTTGGGGCAAGTTCAACCAGCAGTGGAGAACGGGCCCCAGGCGCTTGGGGACTCGAGTGCCCAACAGAGTTTGGTGGTTTTGTCGGGGGAGAGGAGGTTGCGTGAGGTCAGGGCATCAGCACTGGAAGCTGCTGCAATGTCCTTGAAAAGGAGGATGTGTCTGTGTTTGGACAAAAGCGTCTGCTAAATGACTAAATGTAAATGTAATGTGTGTGTCTGTGTGAGCGTGTCGAGTTGCTATCATGTGGAGCCTCTTTCTCTCTCTCTCTGTTTTATTCATTCTTTCTCTCTCTAGCTCTTACTGCAAAGAGAGAGGGCACAGCAGGGGGGTGATGCTGGAGGGGGTTGGGGGGTTTGTTTTAGGGGCTGGGGAGTCGAGTTTCACTGGCTAAATGACTTTGCCCCACCCCTTCCTGGTAATGGGTCCTGCTGGAGCTTTTGCAACCGTGTCATCAATATGAAAAGAAGGAATGCAAACATGGAGTGTGTGTGTGTGTGTGTGTATGTGTGTGTGTGTGTGTGTATGTGTGTGTGTGTGAGCATGTGTGTGTGCGAGCATGTGTGTACAGTGTGTAAGTTTATGTTAGGGAGAGAGAGACAGCTGGTTGGCAGTGCTGTTCACAACTTCCTCATGTTTTGCATCTGCTCAGCCCCTGATGATTGGCTGAAAGAAAAGTATGTGAACATACAGGAAATACAGCATAGTTAACCCAATAGATGGATTTTACTAACCAGTTATTTTGAAAAACTTTTTGAAAGTTGGTAGATGTCTGTATGAACAATTCCCCAGAGGTTGTACAAGGGAAAAAAAACTGAAAACAGTATCAAGTAAATGATATTTAGCGAGTACAAAACGCTAGTTCTTACTCAGAGCAACCAACTAGCTATCGTGAATGGCCCTTGAATCACACAAACTGTTTTATTGTTACACCAAAATGTGCACCCTGTGTAATTGTGGGCACAGTGGTGTTCCTCCTTCGTGCTAGGCTTTAGGCTACTGACATGACTGACGTGCTGTAGGTCTCAGCAGGGAGTCGTCACGCTCTCACGGACTCCAGTGGTCAGCAGGCAGTGACGTCACCGTGACTGTGGCAGACAGGAGAGGAGAGGAGAGGAGAGGAGAGGAGACGTGACGTGCAGGGAGACCACCAATCCCGTTTAGAGCAGCTTTAACCTGTCACAGGATAGAAGACTAAGAACATCCTAAGCTCAATCAGAGTTAAATTGGGTTCTCACATGATCGATGAACTCAGTAACTGTTTCCTATTTTAGTTTATAAATAAATATCTGTTCAAAAGTGATATCTGATGTTTGATCCTGCATAGTTGTCTGTGTAATCTTAAAATACAGTCAGATTGCATGAATACATTACAGACTGTTTACAGAGTATGTACATTCACCCAAATCTCCCAACAGTAGTAGCAGTCACAAAAGTAGTTAATTTCAGTCATTTACTTGCACAGACAATCAGGTTGTATTCTTGCGCTTGTAGAACATACAGTGGAATATAGAGTGTATTCACCATGACCGTGCAAAATAGTATGATCAGTTAATCTGTTAAGCTTTCCACTTGAGAAATAAAACAAGTCAAAAGTGACGTGGCCTGTTGGACAATGGTTGCTACGGCACTCCCTTCTAAGCACACAGGAAATTTGACTAAGGTGACCTGTATGACAAATCCCTTGGTGTGCTGATCACAATCCTAAAAGGGTGTGATCACTCATATAAAAGAGAAATGTCTGGCACCACATCCATCAACTGCTAGCCACTCAAGAACCAGATGAAATAAGTTCACATCTTCACAACCCTAGGGAGCTAACTGTAGACGGCGCAGAGTTCCTGACTCTCTGCTGGAGGTGAGGAGGTAATGAAAGTATTGTGTAAACCGTGCAGACCACAGCTTATGCAAGCCATCTACACAAAACAGGAAACAAGTCGGCCCAACTCGACATCTGGCCATTCCATAGTCATTAGTTTGATGCACGGTCAATGTAAATGAGCCCATTCGATTGTAGAGCTAGTGCCTCTCCCACGTGAGCTGGTACCGGTAGTAGTGAATCATTTCATCACCCTGTGTCATCTGATGGGCTTGTTCCATCTCTTTCTTTTCCTCTGCACTCTCTCTCTCTCTCTCTTCCCTTTTCTGTGTTTCATGTCTGTTCTTAGCCAGCAACTATGTCACTGGCCAAACCAAATGTCACTGGCCAACCAAATGTTGGACAATGAGAGTTTCAGTTGTTGTTTTTCTCCCTCTCTGCATGGTCACGCTGTAACAGGCTGTGATTACACACACACACACACACACAGTTTCAGCAGCAGGCCACCGAGTGTTTTGCTCTGGACGTTTCGAGGTAGCGCACGATCCCCGGCAGAGGATATCGGAGGCTCCGTTCTCTATATTCTTTCATCTTTCTGTCTGAATGAATGGATAGAGCTGTTGCTGGCTGTCCTCATTTCTGCCCTTTGGATGCAATTAACGGCTATCTACTGAGGGCAGCAGATGGTGTAGGGGAAAGGAATGACACTGGACTCACCCGGATCAAAAGTATCTTCAGCTGTGATTAACCACATTACAGAAATGTTGTGTGATGCCTTGCTGAATTGACCAATCGATGTGTATTTAAAAACAACTTTGTGTAAAGTGACTCATTTTGTCTGATTTGGTCATGATTATATGTACATCAGCAAGTTCTTAAGATCTCAACAAACTTAATAATAATTTTCTTAAACATAAGGAACAAGGAAGGAACATAACAATTTAATAATCATTTCTAAAATAGTCTACCTGACACTAATAAGTAATGCTAAACAAAGGCGTATTTCTAAGTTCCCACTGACTCAGGTTCTCTCCCTGTCCCCTAATAAAGCGTGGGTCTCCACCATTTGTTGTCTTTCAGATCGATAAGTACCTGTACTCCATGCGTTTCTCGGACGAGACGCTGCGTGACGTCATGGTGCGCTACGGGCGCGAGATGGAGAAAGGCCTGAGCAAGGACACCAACCCCACCGCCACCGTCAAGATGCTGCCCACCTTCGTGAGGTCCATTCCGGATGGATCAGGTGAGGGAACTGGCACACACTCTTTTAAATTGGTGGATCGACTAACGGCTCAGCAGACGGGGAGCATAACCAGAACTTGTGGATCTTCAGTGTACCTGTGGTTTAGCTACAGCAGTGAGACTGACGGTATCGGGAAATCATTGCCTGTTTGATGAACACAGTGAATGACAGAAGCAGGTCATGCTTGGAATATATGAATATATTTAAACTATGCCTAAAGTTACTGTAAAACAACACCATCATCTACAGCTGTTATCCCTTCAATAAGTTAAACTGTTAATTCTCTTTTATGGGGTAGCTGCATGTAACACTCATTATCCCCCCCAAAAAATCCTGTCTTTCAAGAAACCAGGTGCATTTCTATTCCAGGTTTGGGGTTTTCAAGAAACCAGTCTGACAAGCAGAACAGCTTATGTTTTCCTAGCCTTTGGGTAAAATGACAAAGGAACAGGACAAAAAGTACACGGCCACCTGAAGCCGACACCAGTTCTCTCACACAGTAGGCAGTGGCACTTAAAAGCTCTTATCTGTCTGATCTATTATCTCACTTTCCTTTCTGCCTTAAAGCAGCAATGTGTTCAGTTATATCATGAGCGATCTTGCTAAGAGATCTTGCTGCAGTCTGTCAGCAGAGACTAACGAATCAAGAACGACTCTACCAATGGGGTGGAAAACATTGCAAGTGAACACACTTGCGCCTATGTAAATAGTGTTATGAACATGCTCAGACTTGCAGATCTCCGCAAGCTTCACAGGACTGATTTCATCAGGTTCAGTGTGTGGTAGAGGAAACACCATATACCATCACATGGTGCAAAATACTGGTTTGTGTCACTTAATCATGCAATGTTCTACAGCACATGTACAGTGCAAGACCTAATGTCCAACGGACGCATCATATGAAAGACAACACACTATTTATAGTCATGTTCAATAAACACGTCCCCATATGTCTCCAAACGGATTGAAACTCAGTGGGGCCTAGGGAGACAGATGCTATCGAATGATCCTGGTGAACCCTGCCTTGCCCGAACATGTGAGCAACCTTTCATCCGTGCCCCCTGGCACCGCATGGCATGCTCTGCATGTGGTTACATCACAGATTACCCATAATCCCACCCACTCATCATTACATGCGAGTCAAGCCAAGCCCTGTGAGGTGAACCCTATTATTTCACAAAGCAGAGCACATGCTTGCCCCTGTGGGGCTCACCCACTTTGGGGCACCAGGGCATCAGGAAGGGGATTATCGTTTTGGTTGGTGCCTGGGCAGAATCTATGTTTCACTGTAATCCGGATGAGCACTTCTCCCAAATGAATTGTTTGATCCCTGTCTGAGTACCATATCTGACCCCCTCTCCCATCCCCCCATGGCGCCAAAAACCGCCTGACTTATCACAAATATGACTTTTTTTTCTTCTTCTGTCCAATGCACCACGTCCTGAGTGTGCCATTGTTTCCTGTGTTCACCCACAACTGCATCCAAACAATGTGCAAGGGCTGGTAGCTAGACCACAGAGGCCTCCTCTGTTGCAAGGAGCGGAGTCTCAGCTTTGGTTGTCAATGATGGCCAGTATTGTGGAGAGGCGTCGCTTTTGAAGTGACCACCCTGAGAGACTGGACAACTTCTCTGCAGGGTACCACGCTCAGCTAGAAAAACACACGCTGCAGCAGTTAACCTGACAGCCTTTTAGTGCCTGTGATGCTGCCCTCACATTGTTCCTCTGGCCCCTATTGTTGTTTCGCCCGTGGTCAGCAAGCTAGTTGCTAAATAAAGACTGTGGCCTTCAGCTTGGGTAAGGATAACAACAATCTAGTGGTCATATAATTAGTGTTAATGCATTTGCTCACTGAAGGAATTAAGGAATATGTGTCTTAAGTAAACTGTGAAATGCATGTCAAAATTATATTTATAAAATCTGAGGCTTCCTAATTAACTGCAACTTGTGCCAGAGTTCACTGTACATAGATGCCAGCTTATTTTTAGTCAGAGTCAGGGACTAATTTTTAGGTTGCTTTTGTTAAATAATTTAAACTCCTCCCCCACACCCACACACACACCCCACCCCCTCATTTAGATTGCAATGTGTTGTTTGTGCAACAAAATAATGCTGTTATATCAGGTGACAGCTGGTTTGCAGAGCAGGGAGGCACACACACACACACACACACACTCATAATATGGGGCGCCGTTTGTAAAATGTTGCACGTTCGAAAATCCTGCTCAGTTTTGCTACATTTAGCATTTTCATATGGAACAAAAAGCACGACAATATTCGAATGTCACTTTTTCAAGCATTTAGAGAGAAATTCATGTAAATTCATGCGATAACTTTTCCAAGGATATTAGTTGTTGAACTAGTATAAGTTGTTGAATAATATAAATGTTTCATCTAAATGTAAATGTTAAATATAAATGTAAATGTTAAATGTAAATGTAAATGTTAAATATAAACGTAAATGTTCAATGTTATATATAAATGTTAAATGTAAATGTTAAATGTAAATGTTAAATGTAAATGTAAATGTTAAATGTAAATGTAAATGTAAATGTTAAATGTTCAGTCTACATGTCAGATTTGAAGACTGAACCTTACAATATTTACGGTAATTGGCTTTCATAGTTTTCACGTCACGTCAGAATTACCAGCTTGCGGGCAAGAAAATACACTCCACAGCTGTCTACCACTGGAATTTATACTGGAACTGACCATCTTTCATTCAAGATTATTTAATATATCCGCTTTAAAATTGTCTGACATAGGTAGTAAAATGCCAGACAGTTGTTGCTCGGTTGGCTGTTCAAATCGGCGGGGAGACAAGCCCGGCTGTTTCCAGCTGATTGTAGACGTCTTCTGGGTCAACTTTTCTCAGGCGGGCAGTAAACTAGCCTTCATTTTGGAGCTTGCAATAAAAGCATTAACCCTGTTTTGGTCGCCTCATTCATCAGAATAACTACCTAAAACGGGAATAGATCAAGAAATAAAGTCAAGAAACAAAGCATCAACACGATTAAAATTGGATTACCCGGTTTCTGCTCTGAGATTGCGACAAGTACCTAAGCAACTAGGCTAGGCTACTGTATTTTGTCATCCAACTGGTAATACTACAATGCCAGTAGAAAATACTTGGGAAGATAATTTCAGTTGTCATTCGCCAGACCAGGTGGTTGTACTTGTGTTAACCAGGAAATTGTGTAAAATGATAAAGAACAGTGTTGGGTAGGCTAAAGGTTGCTAGCTAACAGCATGTAGCTCGCTAGCTGGTAGCTAGCTATTAAATGGCAATCATCTTTGCTCTGATAATGAAGATGTTTATTAGTTTTCACCTTCCAGACGACATCGTTATTAACCCATCCCCTTCTGAAAATTAAATTACTATCTGTGCTTTTGGTAGGCTTTCAGTTTTTGAGGTGTGTAGGGGGACGGATTTTCTATTAGATATATGTAAATATCTCCAAACTGGAGCTCAGGCAGGGACTTCTACGACGTTACAGAAATACAAATATCAGCGGGTGCAGTAAAGGGATCACAGGTTCCCAAAATGTAATTTTTTTCTAGATATCTCTGTCTGGCTATTGTGGTATGATCTGTGTTTGATGGCGATCGTAATTCATAGTTTTCAGTCACGTGACTACAATAGGTAGCTGACGGGCAAAAAGAACAGCGAAACAGCGTTAAACAGTGGACAACTTCGAGCAGTGCCGCCTACTCAACTACGATCGCCATCAACCACAGACCATACCACTATAGCCAGACAGAGATATTTAGAAAGAAATAAAATGTTTGATCCATGTACTGCACCCACTGACATTTTTATTTCTTTAACCTCGACGAAGTCCCTGCCAGAGCTCCAGTGTGGAGATATTTACATCTATCTAATAGAAAATCCGTCCCCCTACACATCTCAAAAACTGAAAGCCTACAAAAGCACAGATAGTTATTTAATTTTCAGAAGTGGATGGGTTCACAACGCTGTCGTCTGGAAGGTGAAAACAAAAAACATCTTCATAATCAGAGCAAAGATGAGTGCCATTTAATAGCTAGCTACCAGCTAGCGAGATACCTGTTGTTAGCTGCGAGCTACCTGCTGTTAGCTACGAACTACCTGCTGTTAGCTACGAGCTACCTGCTGTTAGCTAGCAGCCTTTAGCCTACCCAACGCTGTTCTTTATCATTTGACACAATTTTCTGGTTTAAACAAGTACGAACACCTCGTCTGGCGAATGACAACTTAAATTATCTTCCCATATATTTTCTACTGGATTGTAGTTGTAGTATTACCAGTTGGATGACAAAATACACTAGCCTAGCCTACTTGCTTAGGTACTTGTCGCAATCTTAGAGAAGAAACCGGGTAATCCAATTTGAATTGTGTTGATGCTTTGTTTCTTGACTTTATTACTTGATCTATTCCCGTTTTAGGTAGTTATTCTGATAAATGAGGCGACCAGAACAGGGTGACTGCTTTTATTGCCAGCCCCAAAAGTATGGCTGCTTTACTGTGTGTCCGAGAAAAATTGACCCAGAAGACGTCTACAATCCACTGGCAGCAACGTGGGCGGGTTTTAAATGCGATAAAAACAAAATCCGGGCTTGTCTCCTAGCCGATTTGAACAGCCAACCGAGCAACAACTGTCTAGCATTTTACTACCTAAGTCAGACAATGTTAAAGCGGAGACATTAAATAATATTGAATGAAAGGTGGTCGGTTCCTGTATAAACTCCAGTGTTAGACAGGTGTGGAATGTGTTTTTTGCCCTTCAGCTGGTCATTCTGACGTCACGTGAAAACTATGAATTGAGTAGGTTGCACTGCTCGACGATGTCCACTGTTGGTCGACACATTTTGCCCACAAGGTATCCCAGGTAGTGTTACTGAAAGCTATGAATTACCGTAAATATTCTAATGTTCTGTCGTCAAGTCTGACATGTAGACTGAACATTTACATTTAACATTTACATTTACATTTACATTTAACATTTACATTTACCATTTGATATTTGTATTTACATTTAACATTTACATTTAACACTTATATTTAACATTTATATATAACGTCGAACATTTACGTTTATATTTAACATTTACATTTACATTTAACATTTACATTTATATTTAACATTTACATTTAACATTTAACATTAACATTTAGATGAAATATTTATATTATTTAACAACTTTGTGTTACTGCCAAAAAATATCCTTGGAAAAGTTATCGCATGAATTTACATGAATTTCTCTCTAAATGCTTGAAAAAGTGACATTAGAATATTGTCGTGCTTTTTGTTCCATATGAAAATGCTAAATGTAGCAAAACTGAGCAGGATTTTCGAACGTGCAACATTTTACAAACAGCGCCCCATACACACATGCGCGCGCACACACACACCTGTGCGTACACACACACATACACACACACACGACCCCGGGATGACTTGGCACATTTTGGCCACACTGATTCCCGAGGATTTGGGGGAGGCGGGTCAAGCCTCTCTTGGAAAGCTGCAAGGGATTTTCGCTTCTGGGGATGTTTACATTACTCCGGAATACCTTTACACCTCGATATTAGTCAAGGAATGCTGCAAAGAGGGAGAGGATAATGAGCAGGTGGATGTTTCTGTCAAACTCCTTTCACTGTCTTGAATATTATCTTATCTCTATCTCCTGTTTGTGTTGCGAAGACTGTGTAAACATTTTCTATCCTTGGTGTGTCTTGACACAAATTAGTTTGCTCAACATGCTATTCCCTGGAAAAAGCTGACAACAGTAACCTTTTATGCTATTGTCGTTGTCATTACCTTTATATCAGGGCCATTTTATAATGCCTAATTAAAACCGCATACTACAATATATGTTTAGTACATCATCTAGTATACTCATGTGATATATTGACAAGTGCCTTTGGTAAAAAGTGTATTGAACACATACTTTTACTGCACCTCAAGGTTTGCAAACTGCAAGTCATGTAAGGCTGTGTAGTCTGACATATATGACCTTGCGGAGGTGGACGCGGGGTGATTACGCATCACTTCCAGTTCTTGAGCTCTGATCAGACTATAAAACAGCTGAACTATAGCCTCTGTGCTGAGCCAGGAGGACAAAGTGGACACAGGGGGCAGGGACAGACACACTGTCCTAACGGGCTGCTTTAGAACCGGCTCTTTGGAAGAGGACACAAGAGACCCAAACAAGCTTAGGTGGCTCGTCCAGTTCCACATGGCTGGAGCCCAAGGCTGATTCTACAGAGCTGTGAAGAAATAGGGGTGTGTGCACATTGTAACCATAAGAATGGGACAAGTGTTAGAGGTGGAGGATGGGGGGAAAGGAAAGGGAGAAAGAGAGAATAGTGTACAATGCATCATTACAAGGAATAACAAGAGGTCAACGGTGAATCCAACATCTTTCAAATGACAACGTGTACTGTACATATCTATCTATTGTAGATATCTAATCTTGTTTAGCCCAAATCTGACCTCTCGGAGAAGGTGGGAGTTACAATTAAAGGGGGCTCCCTGTCCATGTGAAAAGTCACATGAAGGCATCTAGATGCCAAGTGCTTTCACACTGTCTGTCTGCACTACATACTGTTGTGTGAAAGTGCCATTACTTAGTGGCTGTGACTGGCTTCAGCCCACTCTTCTTCTCTGACCTGCCAAAATAAGCTCGGAAGAAGATCGGTGCTGAGTTTAAGCTTATCAGAGTGATAAGCAATTCAATATTTTTTTCCCATGCAAAGAGAAATGTGTTTTAGCTAAAGCGCAAGTATTTGCAGTATAAAATATTTAAGCGCTCGGTGTGAAGCCTGTGGAATTATTTTACTCTTTTGAACCTGGCAAAAATGCTGGCTTTATAGCTTTCGTCTTGTATCGTGTCATCTTGACCCATAACCGAACACCACTGTGTACTGACATTACAAAATAACAAGGACATATGTAGCAATTATGGCTTTAGGAGCAGGGGTATTTTGAGAGGAGCCACACTGCTCTCTCCCTTTGTGAATATCAGTCATAAACTAAGTGCGGACAGTTTTCAAAGACACTTTATTGTGGTTTGTATATCACACTACACACTTTATAGGGAACTCTTCTTAAAGAATCAAGTGACACTTTTATGGTTAGTTGACCTCCTCATTCACATTGCCAAGCAGTGTATCCCAAACAGGGGGGACTTGACACAAATTGCACAGATTTGGAAGGCAGCTTGTCTGTTGTTGGCAACTGAGTTGTTGGCTACTGAAGTCTATCCTGAGAATAAGTTACTCATGAGATATGTTGCTTCAAGGCATTTTGACTTCACAATAGCCAGAATGAGGCTGCATAGCTGATATTCTCATCAAAAGCACTTATAGTAGATCATTCAGTTGAACTCTTTCTTCTCTATTGAATGTTTGTCTACATCAGCCATTCTAATGCGCTGTGTATGTTTTGTGTGTGATGGGGGGTCTGGGAAAGTTATTATTTAATAGCGTTTGTCAACATATCAATACAATGTATCTATTTATAGCAATTTGTGTATTTATACATAACATTAATGATATCACGGCTGTTGAAAATGACCCTTTTTTTTCCTTCTTGTGTTCTGACAGAAAAGGGTGACTTCATCGCAGTGGATCTTGGAGGCTCAAACTTCCGTATCCTGCGAGTGAAGGTTTCTCATGAGAAGAAACAGACCGTCCAGATGGAGACGCAGAACTACGATACCCCAGAGGACATCATGCACGGAAGTGGAACCAGGGTAGAGAGCGCTGCCTTCACCACACATTACATATTAACATGAGCTCATATGGACACTGAGGACAGTAGTGGTGGTGCCAATCATAGTAGTGGAGACGAGATGACAAGAGAGAAGAGCTGCAATGACATTGTTCTAGTTCAAGTATAAGGCATTTATTACAGGTACAGCAGATGAGGGTGTATCTCGGAGCAGTAAGTAATCATGTAAACAAATTAGCTCATATATGCTGTCTTCATCTTGTGTTGCAGTTGTTTGACCATGTCGCCGAATGCCTTGGTGACTTTATGGAAAAGCAAAATATCAAGGACAAAAAGCTGCCTGTTGGATTTACTTTCTCCTTCCCTTGTGGACATACCAAACTAGACGAGGTAAAAGCAACTATGTTATGTGTAGATAAACTTTGAGTTAACAACCCCACAAGTGCACCACAACACTGAATTATCTGACACACAGTATATTTTTAGTATTCAAAGTGCTCTATTGTTTGTCCTACACAAGGCTGTTTTGCTGACTTGGACCAAACGATTCAAAGCCAGCGGAGTGGAGGGTATGGACGTAGTCCAGCTTCTAAACAGGGCCATCAAAAAGCGCGGGGTAAGTAGTAGTACTAGCATTTCCCTCATGTGTTCTGCATAACCGGAAACACATTTGCAAACATGGTAAACATAGACAGCCATATTTTGTATTGTTTGATAATAAATGTATAATTTCTAGGACTATTCGGCTGATATCATGGCTGTTGTCAATGACACAGTCGGAACGATGATGACCTGTGGATTTGATGACCATCGCTGTGAAGTTGGCATAATCATTGGTAAGAGAACCCTCAAATCTTTTTATCTTTATCTTATCTAGCCTGAAACATCATATCCAGCTAGGAGACAATCAAATTTGAATTAGAGGACCCAGCTATTTCTTTCTGTTTATGCAAATGCAATTGCTGTCACTTACCAACGCCCTGGGTGGCTTTGTCTTAAGGCACTGGGACCAATGCGTGCTACATGGAGGAGTTGAGACATATTGAGCTGGTGGAGGGAGACGAGGGCAGGATGTGCATCAACACAGAGTGGGGCGCCTTTGGCGATGATGGGATGCTGGAGGACATCCGCACTGAGTTTGACAGAGAGATCGACCGAGGATCTCTCAACCCCGGCAAGCAACTGTAAGCCCCATGCATGGACATCACTTAGCAAATAGGTTAATCAGGGTTTTGCAATAATTCCTTTGCCTCTTAGTTTTAATGGACACGATTGTGCTGTAAATGTGGGACACATACAAACTATATGATCAGGGCTGGGTTTCCTGATAATGGTGTCTCTTAGTGTTTTGCAAAGACTTGAGAGGTATACCTTACTAAAGTTGTTTACTTTTCTATGTAGGTTGTCTGTACGTCGCTTTGGACATCTGCTTAATACCAGAGCTTTACATTTACAATGTTGTCCATGTTTGCAGGTTTGAGAAGATGGTCAGTGGCATGTACATGGGGGAGCTGGTGAGGCTCATCCTGGTGAAGATGGCCAAAGAGGGATTGCTGTTCGAGGGACGGATAACCCCTGAGCTGCTCACCAGGGGGAAATTTGAAACGAAACATGTCTCAGCCATCGAGAAGTATGAATGAAAATGTTCATAGATGTCTAGAAGTATGATACCTTATTGTTGTGGTCGCTGTATCCCAGTGGGCACTAACTGCTGCTCGTTCATGGCCTTTTACTTATGATCACCCTTGCGTTGTTTGTTCTTCAGGAGCAAGGAAGGCTTGAGCAAAGCCAAAGAGATATTGAACCGTTTGGGTGTGGAGCCATCGACGGACGACTGTATTGCCGTTCAGCACGTCTGCGCCATCGTCTCGCACCGCTCCGCTAACCTCGTTGCTGCCACCCTCGGGGCCATCCTGAGTCGCCTGAAGGAGAACAAGCACGTCCCGCGCCTCCGTACCACCGTGGGCATCGATGGCTCCCTCTACAAGATGCACCCACAGTGAGTACTCAGGAGAGAGGCATTATGGGTTTTTCACAAGTGGAGGGTCTGCCATATTAAGTGCCATCCCAAAGTGGGGAGTGAAAGCGGGTTATAAAGTCCTCCAACTTCCGGCCTGCATTGATGCAGGTAGTGGCTTCGTGTCTGTGCAGCACCTTAACTCTACCTGTCTGGCCGCAATGGCCGCATGGCCGCGTTTGTTTATTAAAGAGTAATGTACATCATATCAGTGAAACTGATATTAGCAGGAGAATCCGTATAAAAGAAGTAGCCCTACATAATACAACCTGTGTGGGTCTACGTATAACAGTGTGCGGAAAAGTTAACATGAATTTCTGTCAAGGGCATCCCAAAGTTTGCCTCTGTATCACACCCTACCCCTTCATTAAGAGTGCCGACCGCAGCCTCTGTATCACACCCTACCCCTTCATTAAGAGTGCCGACCGCAGCCTCTGTATCACACCCTACCCCTTCATTAAGAGTGCCGACCGCAGCCTCTGTATCACAACCTACCCCTTCATTAAGAGTGCCCACCGCAGGCTCGGTATCACAACCTACCCCTTCATTAAGAGTGCCGACCGCAGCCTCTGTATCACAACCTACCCCTTCATTAAGAGTGCCCACCGCAGGCTCGGTATCACAACCTACCCCTTCATTAAGAGTGCCCACCGCAGGCTCGGTATCGCGCCCTACCCCTGGGGAAGGTCCAGTTTGGAAAAGGCTCCACATCTACGAGTCCTGCAGGAGCCGAATCAGGCTCACTATCAGTTTGATGTGTCAAGGACACAGTGACCTCAAGCCCACATTATGATGTGGTATGGCAACAAATACTGTGTGAGTGTGCATTCACAGCACTAAATATTTCTAGTGTTATCACTGGTGAAACTGTAGCACAGATTCCACTGAGCTTCTCTACCCTTAGAGGAAGTCATACACTGGGCTCCTTCAGTATGCAAAAGGCAGAACAAACTCTCCCTTGTGACTATTATAAGGCTTTGTCATGAACAGAGGATAATACAATGGTTTGATTTTTGAAGACCCAGTGTATAATGAAAGTAATGCCTAACTTTATTACTTTATTACCTTACAGTTCTGCTGGGTTAGTTCTCCTTTCGTTTGTGGGTTTTGTAAAGCACCTTGGCTGTTTTAGACAAAGTTAGTTTGTTTTACAAATCAAAACCATGACTAGTATTGCCTATTTGCCTATAATTCTGAAAAGGCAGCTAGAAAACTATAAAGTCAAGAACAGGAAAGTACAATGACCTTACATGCACTTATGACACAATAAAGGTGCCAAACGAAGTTATTGTTGTCAAAAATGTGGATGCTTTTTAACCTACAGCAAAAATTCCATTCTAAAGGCATGATAAAATTATGTACTTTCTTTCTTTGTCCTTTCTTGTCCATTGTCTCCTGTCATTTCTCAAACACAAAGAAACAAGATGCATAGAATGCTCTGGAATATTGAATGATTGTGTCTTTCCATTCTGCCTTTGGAATTACATAATTGCCATTTCTAAAGTTATACTATTACCTTTAGCATTTGTATTCATTAATGACAAAGCTAGGTCTAAACATTGCACCTAAGGATGCTGATAATGTATATCTGAACAGATAAGATACGGTTCCTTGGACTCATATTTATCCAGTCACATATCATCAGGCATATGTCCTGTCTGATCCTATTTGGTCGCTCTTCCCTTGCACCTTGTAACAGGTATTCCCGTCGCCTACACAAGACCGTCCGCCGGCTGGTGCCCGACTCTGACGTCCGTTTCCTCCTTTCGGAGAGCGGCAGCGGCAAAGGGGCTGCCATGGTAACTGCCTGGGCTTATCGGTTAGCCGACCAGACCCGGCAGATTGAGGAAACTCTGGATCAGTTCCGACTCACCAAAGACCAGCTGCTGGAAGTGAAGAGGAGAATGAGGGTGGAGATTGAAAACGGTCTGGGAAAGAAGACGCAGGACAAGGCCACCGTCAAGATGCTGCCAACATACGTTCTCCAGACTCCTGACGGGTCAGGTAAGAAGCACAGGGTAGTCTCCTGCTATAATGGCTTTTCAGATAGGCCCACCATGGCATAACATCATGGCTGTATAACTTAACTCATAATGAAGATGTAATATAATGTAATGTAGTTGAATTGGTACACCCCCAATAAATAATGAAACATCATCCTTCAATGGGTGGGAAACACTGAGCAAGGATTGATGCAAAAAATATACTCTGCTTCATAGTAGAATGATGGGCAGACGAAGCGGTAAATATGGAGATGAAAAACTACTCAATTTTACTTTAGCAGACACCATGTCAAAGACGTCAAGTGCAATGCTAAAGCATGCCATTAGGCTCATCTTACAAGACAGCACCTGTGCAGTTGTGCCTACACATTCTGGCAGATGTAAAGCCCCTGATTACGAGCTAGGAATCCTTGGCTTACTCCATGACAGCACATGACATTATGTATTTTAAGACTTTGGGGGCTGATTGAGGTCATCAGGGTTATTTATTTCCAGGTGCCCTTCAATCAGCCTCTTCAATGTCAACGTTAATAACGCACAGCAATTGGAGTGGAAATGATTTCATTACATAATGGTTAGGTAAGGTTAAATATCATGAATGTCCTTTTAAAGGGTCAAATGGTAAATGAATTGCATTTATATATCGCTTTTCTACTCATAGAGCACTCAAAGTGCTTTACAGATGAATGCCTCAGACATCTACCCATTAATACACAGATGGATGAGGCTACTATCTAAGTTGCCAACCTGCACATCAGGAGCGGTTGTTCATTGATGATATTTATTTCAAAGACTACTTGCAATGTACTTTGCAGAGAATGGAGACTTCTTAGCTCTGGATCTGGGTGGGACGAACTTCAGAGTGCTCTTGGTGAAGATTCGCAGTGGCAAGAGGAGGACTGTGGAAATGCACAACAAAATTTATGCCATTCCACAGGAGATCATGCAGGGAACTGGAGAGGAGGTGAGGGGTCCACAGGATCTTCTCCCAACATGCCACATGACATACGATGCAAGCTGTAGACTAAATTAACAGTACAATTTTAAAATACACTTTCCACCATTCAAACTAACATGTTTATCCTTATTTACTCAAAACTGCATGAACTGCATGAACTTTTTTAACATGTCGGCCATTTTGTTTCCCAGCTTTTTGACCACATTGTTCACTGCATATCTGACTTCCTGGACTACATGGGCATGAAGAATGCCCGCTTGCCTCTTGGATTCACTTTCTCCTTCCCTTGCAAGCAGAATAGCCTGGATGCGGTAAGCTGACATTACTCTAAGCCTAAGCCTAGTTGGCAAAGCATTTCTACATGAAAGTAATTAGGGTCTCATTGACCTAGTGTTTATATCACTGTTTTAAAGATACCAATCACATACATTATTTTCAGCTTTTGATGTGGATTTCCACCCATAATTCTTTAAAGTTCAAATGTAACACTTTACCAGTCAATGTTACCAACAGCACTCGTATGGATTGGGATTAAGCTGTACAGTCTGTCATGTCCTGTCTGAGTCCTTCACATTTGTGTGTGTTTGTCTGTGTCTCAGGGCGTTCTTGTTAACTGGACAAAAGGTTTCAAAGCCACTGACTGTGAGGGGGAGGACGTGGTGGGGCTGCTGAGGGAAGGCATTAAGAGGAGGGAGGTGAGTCATTGTGCAACATCCAGATTTCCCTGAAAATTATTGTGGGGGTGGGGAGGGGCAGTAATCTTCCATTACGTTATAACAGAGCTGTACCGCATGGCCTGTGGGGGAGCAGACAGCTCCGCAAGATAGACTCAGTGCTCTCTCCAATGTTTTTGTTACAGAACTCTTTTAACGCCTGACTCAAATAATAGCAATGCACTGGGAGTCTGTTGTATCCAAATCCATTATAAGTGTGGAGTCCATTACATCCATAATCCCCTGTAGTTGTCTGTATGGTTCATAAAAGATTAATCTAATGACTTCATCGACATGACATTCCACCAAACAGTGTGCAGCCATGGCCATCAATTGAAAAGTTGTTTGAATGTTCCTTCAAATAGCAAATCTTTGAAACATTCAGGTCTTAAGTATATCTCCTATTTGTGTACCTATAAGATTCGTAATAATATTGCAGAGACCACAAGAAGCTTTTGTGACAACAAAAATAAAGTGAACAGCCACTTTTGAGCAATAACAATGATGATGGAGGTCAAACCTTGTACATCAACAGCTTCATGTAACTCTACCTCTTGCCTACATCACAATCAGGAGTTTGACCTTGATGTGGTGGCCGTTGTGAATGACACTGTTGGCACAATGATGACATGTGCATATGAGGAGCCCACGTGCGAGATTGGACTGATTGCAGGTCAGTTTCAAAACACACCTGGAGTAAAACAATTCTACTCTTTAATATCACAGACACTTTTGTCACGACCCATCATAATATGCTGACTGATATCACTTCCTTGTATGCTTTTTAGCTTTCATTCTAAGCTACCTTATTATTTTAACAAAAGCATAAATTCTTCTGTTTCAAGTGAAACTAATACAGTATAATATAAAGATAAAGATAAAATATAAAAATAAAATGTTATTATCTTTTCAAAAAGAAAGAAATAGCATGTCATTTTCGGAAAACTAGTGCAGTCTAGAATACCCCCATGCCTTGATTTGTTGCACTATCCTGACTGTTGTGCTGTGATATTTCAGGGACTGGCAGCAATGCTTGCTACATGGAGGAAATGAAGAACATTGAGACGGTCGAAGGAAATGAGGGAAGGATGTGTGTTAACATGGAATGGGGCGGCTTTGGAGACAATGGGTGCCTGGACGACATCAGGACGCAGTACGACAGAGCCGTGGATGAGTTATCCCTCAACGCAGGCAAACAGAGGTCAGTCTTGCACCATTTAGCCCTCCAGCTAAGCTTCCACAGTCTACAGTCATTGCGCTCAGTTATATCATGGGAGCATTCAAATGTTGTTCTCCTTTCAGACTGAAATCCCAGGAAACCTAAAGGGTTTCCAGTTGAGTTGTTACTGTGACTTTTAGGGGTTATCTCCATTTCATAACATTATTGTGTGCATTTTTTGTAAGCCTATGTGTATGACTCCTTCAGGTATGAGAAGATGTGCAGTGGGATGTACCTGGGGGAGATTGTACGGAATATCCTGATCGACTTGACAAAGCGAGGCTTCCTTTTCCGAGGCCAGATTTCAGAGACCCTGAAAACCCGGGGAATCTTTGAAACCAAGTTCCTCTCTCAAATTGAGAGGTAGGTATTGTTTGTAAACAACTGTAAAACTATACAAGGTTCTTTAAGTAGTCTTTTTTTCTGAATATTTTTTCTTACAAGAACTTGTTATAGTCCCTTTCACACACATTATTACATTTTAATTCAGCGCTTAATACATAACATTGTAGCCATGCGCATCTAGATTGTATGTAATGAATATTCTAAATACCCCTCATCATCATTATCAGCATCAAGTCAAATGTCCTGTCTCCCTCTAGTGACCGTCTTGCTCTACTGCAAGTGAGGAGCATCCTGCAGCACCTGGGCCTGGACAGCACCTGCGATGACAGTATCATCGTGAAGGAAGTGTGTGGCACTGTTTCCCGTCGTGCTGCTCAGATCTGCGGAGCCGGAATGGCCGCCGTGGTCGACAAGATCCGTGAGAACCGAGGACTGGACCATCTGAACGTCACAGTGGGGGTGGATGGCACTCTCTACAAGCTCCATCCACAGTATGTCCAACATGAAGTTATCATCAGTTTAAATTGAAAGAGCATTGTCAAGTGCTTTGCATGCCATCATATGTGGGAACACCCAATGTCACCCATGCTTGATTTTAGTAGTTTAGTTTAATACAGTAAACTATCCAGTTCATTACAAGTTCCTGTGGCTAATTTAGTACCTCAGAAGGTGCTTGACATTTGTGATTGTGCTCAGAGCACATTTGAAAGCACATTTTACTGTGTGGAAGTCTGTCAGTGATTGAGTGCATGTGTTAGAGAAGAGGTTGTGAGAGATTGTGTGATTCTGACAGTCACCTGTGTGTATCCTCCTCTGCCCCGCAGCTTCTCTGGGATCATGAACCAGACAGTGATCGAGCTCGCCCCCAAGTGCAGTGTCAACTTCCTGCTGTCGGAGGACGGCAGCGGCAAGGGTGCTGCCCTCATCACGGCCGTGGGCTGCCGCATGCGCGAGCAAGAGAAGCAGCAGAGCTGAGCGTCCATGGCTGACCTCTGACCTCCGCCCTCCACCGACTTTCCCTCCCTGCTGCCACTGCTGCTTCTACAGCCTGACTGTCGCAGCCTTGACTCTGCTTGTCTCCCCTCCCCTCCCCTCCCCTCCCCTCCTGTCACTTTCTCCTCCACACCAATGGGGAGAAGATGGTTCCGAGCTCCATACCTTCGCAGGGCGTTTGGTCACAAACATTATTCCATCTTTGACGGCCTTTTTCACTTGGTTTATATGTGTTTGTGTGTGTGTGTTAGTGTGTGTGTGTGTGTGTGTGTGTGTGTCTGTGTCTGTGTCTGTGTCTGTGTGTCTGTGTCTGTGTGTGTGTGCGTGTGTGTGTGTGTGTATGTAGGAGGCGGGCTATCCTCGTGACTTGAGTCTATTTTCAGATATTTTAAAACAATGTATTGTAAGGCTGCTGTAAACATTTGTGTGTGGCTGTACAGTATATATAAAGCAAAAGGGAAGATGTCTAGACACAGAGAATTGAATATCTTTGACCCCGTATGTATATTATTTATTTTATTTTTGTATTTGATGGGAGTGTTGTCATGACTGAGTGAAATGTCACTAGAGATGGGAGATGGGAAATGTAGTTTTGCTTTGCAAAAAAACGAGACTCCAATAATACAGAAAGCCTCCCAGCGGTTTCAGATGATAAATCACATACCCTCTCTGATTGGTGGAGTTCTCAGCTGGACCCAGGGTGAGTTCTGCCCTTGTATGGTGAGCTGTCTGACCATCAACATCCCCCCAAGTCACGGCTGCTCTCCCACACATCAACACTCCACCCCCCCCCCCCCCCCCCCCACCCCTCCAGTGTCAGATATCCAAGATCCACTCAGGCTTCTCTGCCTCATTTGCACAATAGAAGAACCATCCATGCACCAAAGCAGATAGGATCTGAATGTGTGTGGAACATTTCCTGCCTTTGCCCAGCCAAACCTGTCCATAAAAAAAGAGGGAAAACTCTGCACTCATTGGAAATCAATAACATTTGACAAATCTGTACATATACAGTACATACATATATACTATATATATAGCATATATGCATATACATATATATATATATATATGCGTATATATATATATATGTGTGTGTGTGTGTGTTTATATATATATATATATATATATATATATATTTCTACAATTATTTCAAGGAGCACCATGTGTTTCCTTATGTCTCTATGCTGCCCCTTTCTTTTTGCTGTGCAGCAAGTAACCAGGCACAAGCCCAGAGTGGGCACTACCGTACTATAATCCTTCTGCTTTCGAGGCTAGGCAAGTTGAATGATACATTTACAGTGGATGGGTGTGTGTGTGTGTTGCGAAGATACGTTTTTGTGAGTTCTACCATGAGAATACCTGTACAGTGTATTTTAGCCCCAGGTAATGAGGAATGCATGCCTTATTTGGTAACAGAGGTTTAGCAGACATTTATTTTGTACAATTACATAGACGCTCTATAGTTGCTCCAGAAAATGAACCATGAACAAAATATGATAAAACTGTATTTTGATGAGCAACCAAACATGTGTCACGTGTGAATTACTTCACTGCACAAGCATCTTTTAACAGACTCATGGTCGGTGCACTACGATGAGGAAACAGCGGTGACATACATGGTTTGTTATGCCAGTCCAAGTGACGTACACGGCTCGTTAGCCACATCCAGGCCCAAATGAGTAGCAGAATATCTCCTATATTAATAGGAGATCATAAAAAAAAACATGTAAATAGGATTTCAAAGTGAGTTTCAAAAAACCAGCACCCGTGTGCAGACATTGTATGCCTCTATATAATAAGGACTGTTTTGCTCTTCATTCACCTGAAGAACACCAACACACTTCATGTACCTACAATATACTTTCACATATTTGAGAAATAAAACACTGTATTCAAACTGGCAATCTGATTAACACAATATTTCATTAATGTAGGGGTGACCCTAACCCATCTACTGTTAAGGATGCTCCTCCGAAGCATTGGTGCAGCTAACAGGGCTCTCTTCTCTTTCAGGGTAACCAATATCATCGATAATATTAAATACCAAAACAGCTATACATTACAGACATTTAGTGACCACATATAGTATTAACGTCATAATCCCATTGGTGATATGTATGTTACACCGTTTATATATTCCCTCACAAATATTTTGAAAACCTCAACACTCATTGTATTACAGTCAACATCAACACAGATACAGGCTGTAAAGGGGGTAGCGATGAATTACTGATGCTTAACACAGACACAGGCTGTAAAGGGGGTAGCAATGAATATATGATGCTTAACACAGGCAAGTACATTTTGAAATACAGTAACCAGCAGGCTGTCACAAGATTTGTTAAGTACCACACTATGAAATTAGAAAGGACATGTTTTGTACATTAATTTACAAACATGACGTTTGGATTGGCATGCAAAGCTACAGCCGATGGTGATGATGCTTCTTAATGTAGCATCTGCTAAACAGTCTAAGCTGCACTGTGGCGACTCCATGAGCTACATGCTATTTGACTGGGCCTGACTCAAGGTGCTGTATCTAGCATGAAAACTCTGTCAGGGTGTAAATGTATGCTTAAAATCCACTGGATCTTCTTATCAAACATATTCTTCTTATCCTAGTGTCACCAATACCAACTTCTTTTGCCATCTTCCTGATTGATTTGTGTTTCTTAAATTTTCTGGGGGACTTCTGTTACACCCACTATCCCATTTGTGCCGCCAGGTTGTCTTTTGAAGCTTCCTGTGTAAGTGTTTCTGTGAAAATGTCCTTGATGGATGCAGATCATCAATTATTTATCTTTTGTCTTCCATGCTGGAAATGAGTAGTGCAATGCAAGATGTTTCACTAAATTAAAATATCTAGTTAGCTTCAGATATTTGAGAAATAAAACTCTGTATTCAAACTGGCAATCTGATTAACACAATATTTAATTAATGTAGGGGTAACCCTAACCCATCTACTGTTAAGGTTTTATCTCTTCAGTAACGAAAGTGTATTGACGATGTCACAATGCGCACAGTGAGGTGACTCTGTATAAGTCCTAGGTCAAAGGAGCAAAGTCCATAAACTAAAGCTACCGTGTGGCGTGTGGGAGCATTGCACTGCCCCACCCATGTTTGTGCTTAGGATCTTGCTCATGGGGTTAAACTAACAAAATGATTTTGCCAAGTTAATAAATTAGCTTTAGTTCATGCACAGCAGGCTTTGCTTGATGAAGAGTCTTTCCAACAGTTCTCTTGCTAGGCTATTCCAGGTTTGGGATGAGCATAAAATCTCTAGGTACCAAACTGAGTTTTTGCACAAGGTTTGAACTCGGGGGGACGCACGTCTTGAAATTGTTGCTTGTTCTAATTTAATACCCTGTGTTAAATTGTCTTGTTCATAAATTATAGCTTGATAATTCAAACTAAACTCATATTGTCTCCATGTTGGTTTGAAGAGCTTTTGCCAATCATCCAATAACATTTTAATAATATTACAAGAAGGTTTATTAATGAATTGTGCTCAAGTTGGTATTGTGACAGATCCCAGATTTGTATTTCCCTGTTCATCGAACAACCTTTACTTGTATGAAGGCAAGAAACAATTAACCTCATATTTTCCCACTTAAGCTTACACTTACACTTGCAGTACATTGGACAATTAAAATGGGACCTTTAACTGGATCTCATTTGTTCTAGAAAACTCATTTTCACATTTTCAACACTGTCAAAGAAGTCACACTGAAATTTTTTTTATATATGTATACTGATTTCATATTTACAGCAGTGACGACTTCCACATTTCAATCTGTGGGCTGTGACTGGAGCTGAGAAAAGCAAACAATAGCACAGTTTCACACTGTCCCAAACACAAACACAAATGTCAACTTTCATGACTGGCTGACAGATAAGGCTTGGTGCTTATGCCATTGGAGCACAGTTCAATCCGTACTCCACATGTACTCATTTTCAACTCACACTGAGGTACTGCATGACAGTTAGTGGATATGGTCATTGAAATAGGAATCAGCTCTCTGTCCTCTTCCTTCTAACATTTCTCTTTTTCCAGACCTGGTTTTTCTCATTCGTCCGCTCCTAATCCAACAGCTCACTCCCAGACATTCGTTTAGGCTTTGATCAGTTTGGAGACGGTGTCCTCTTGCTTGTTGCCGTTTTTGCGGGCCGTCAGGCTGGTGGTCTCAGTGCGGTAGCTGCGGGTTGTGTGGAAGGTCCGCATGTGTTGTAACTCCATGTTGTCCTCCTCTGTTACCTTGATGAAGGGACACCAGCGGAATGCTTGCCGGAATCCTGAGCGGAACCTGGGGAGTAGTTACAAAGAATCATCACTTCCAAATACTCTTCTTGTCAATGAAAGTAATGTTGAATGAAGCCTTGAACATTCCCATAGTTCATTTTGTTACTGTAAGTCCCAGAACTTTTTATTTCATTCAAATATTTGAAGGTTTGTTAAGGGTGTTGTGTATTCAAAACAGGTTCTCCATCATAAATGAAGCTGCATCTTTTTTCTTCCCCTCTCCCTCCCAAATCCTAATATTTATTCAAAGTGTGCAATTTAATAAGCCAATTAAAACTGATTGCACTTAATAGCTTTACTGACATCCCTCCAAACTGATACAATTTGTATGCAGTAGGAATATAACAATCTAATGTATTATGCATGGGGATGCAACTTAGCAAATACAGTATTGTTTAATAATAAATACCCTGTGGTAGTGATTAAGCCGTCCTTGAAACAAATTAATGACATGATTGTTTTCCATTTCATGGTTTACGAAGCTGATGTTGACTGACATTCTGTCAGTCAACCACTGACGAGACATCAACTTTTTCCTCTACACTTGTATAAGTTGCGGGAGATTGATATGACACCCACCTCTGGTTGAGACAGCAGTAAATGATGGGGTTGTACATGGTGGAGCTCATGGCCAGCCAGAAGATGGCCAGATAGACCTGTTGGATGTAATGTTGCTTGTAGATGTCCCTGTTGAAACTGCCCAGGATGAAGTAGATGTGGTAGGGCAGCCAGCAGGTGGCAAACGTCACCACCACCACTATCATCATCTTTACCACCTGGTTTGGAGGCAAGGAAATGCATTTTTACCTGATTTATCTGTCTCCAACGAACTTCAAAGCAACTAGGCTATTAACTAGGCTATCAACTATGGCTGAGTATTGTGGCTCAGAGAAATGTTTGGCTCACCTTGCGCTTGGCCTGGATTTGGTTTTGGTAATGATCAGTTGCTTCACCTGGGATCTCACTGCCCCACAGTCTATGTCCAACCAGACTGTAGGTCACAAGCATCACCAGCAGGGGGAGTAAGTAGATCAGGATGATGACAGCTACTTGGTATCTGGGGGATACAGAAAGAAATGAAAAAGTGTATTTGTTTTTAATTAAAGCTCAAATGTAAAATCTATAGTATTTACTGATGCATCTAAGAGGAAAAGATTCAAGGAATCACTATGTTGCCATGTATGTTTCAATGTGGTATCACAGCAATATCATTCAACTGCACTAAATAATGGAAAATAAATTACAACTTGCGGCATATAAAATAAAGTCATAAAATTCTCCAAGGGAATATATGTCAGTTTTTAGAAAAAGCTCAACCTCCTCACAGTGAGGACCGTCACAGATATATTTAACGAACCACATCAATGTGTGACTAATGTATTACATGAGCTGGTGGACCCCTCCATAGTCATCTGGCCACTCCACCATGCAGACGGTCCGCGGCGGGTAGAACGTTGTGCCGGCGAAGAAACACTGGGGGAAGGCCAAGGAGCACGCCACCATCCAGATGACTGCAATCACTACCTTTGTGGTTGTGGAGGACAGCCTGGGCTTCAGTGGATGAATGATGGCCATGTATCTATGGAAGACACACAGGCATCCCTGAATAAAATGAATGGATCCGCTTGCATAGCCGAAGGTAGAGGGTGCTGAGGCATCTCATTAGATCTGTCCTGAGGAATGATTCCTTTCATAACCCTGTGAGCTCACTGAGAAGTGATGTCATAGATGAGGTTGAAATGCACATCTTGGTCTTCTGAATTATTGTTGAGCACCTCAGTTACGTCTACACTCATCAAAATGAGGAGGTGAGGCTAGAATTAGATACAAGAAGTCTGGAGCAATAAATGTTAATGTTCAAATTAAGTGTTTTAGATGGAAGTTTATATCAGTGCAATGTCTTTTAAAGTCAAGGTTTTTCAAACCCTGATAAAAAAAAAATAGGTGACAAAATTTCAGTTTTTTATGTAGAAAACATGAAATACAAATAAATATAGACTTCATAGATTTCTCTGCATTATTGGTGAACATGTTATTTTCATTTCACATGCCTTCTTCGTGTTTCTTGTAGAGTATGTGTCTGGATAGATTTGCTAAGATTGCATGTATATACTGAGTTTTTGATAAAACGGATAGCAAAGATGGCACCAACTCTGAGTGACATATCTCATATCACAGGTGTTAAGGGAACAACAAACACACAGTACAGCTCAATACAATCAATGTTTACTACCGCACTGCAATGGGTCATATATCCTCTATGGACATTTTCCTCCACGTTCTAAAATACCCTTTATTTGCTTGGGCTGGTGGCATATGTTCTGCGTCAAATCACTGACTGGCATAAGCGCTGCCCCGCATCTAATCACTGAATGTAAAGCAAAATATAGATGATAGCCATTTATAATTCAAATGTGTACGAAAAATGGTTTTGGACAAATACACCAGTTGTTTTTTGTTGTGCGTTCACTCGTCGTTTTCATTATTTTTGGAAACAGGCGCGCGCTCACATCTGGTTTCCTTTCTTCGCTATGCCCTTCTAATCAAATTGCCTTACGATCTGTTACCTGCGTTCGCAGCTCGACTTAAATTAAAGTTATGCTTTCAGTGAAATAAGCAAATTAATCATGAAAGTTCAAAGGGAAGTACTTTTGGTAACTTACCTGTCAACGGCTATTGCTGCCATTGAGTATATACTGGAGAACATGGCAGTGATGGGGAAAAAGTTATGAAATTTACAATATCCTAACCCAAAGTACCAGTCGTTGTGTATAGCGTACACGAAATTAAACGCAGTGTTGAAAGTTGCCATGGACACATCCGAAAATGCCAGGTTGACAATGAAATAGTTGGTTACTGTCCTCATTCTTTTGTGCGCCATGATTATCCAAATAACAGTAACATTTCCAATGACTGACACGATCACAATTAGTGAGTATGCGATCGCCCAGAGTGCCACTTGCCAGTCTGGCTGTTCAAAGAGATTTACGGTGGTGTCGTTGCCATCATCCTCGTAAAAAAATGTTGAAGCCAAAAGGGGGTTTGAAGTTGTATCCATGTCAACATCTGCCAACGGCTGAAGATACCTCAAAAATGCATGTAAGGACTGAATCAAATTGGATTTTTCACATCAGCTAACATCCTTCACTTTTCATGGTTCCAGGGTAATACCGACGGTCCGATAAATGCCCCTCATTATAGTGATCTTCAATTGATGGCTCATTGTGTTAAAGGCAGTGAAAGGTTATCTCCTGCCTCAATAGCCAGTCTCCTCTCCAAAAGAAAAGATCCAGGACTGTCGCTAGTGATACCTGATGCGCTGTTGGGCAGCCGGAGATCTTTGGCGAGCTTTGGCTAATCACAGGCGCAAAACCTGTTCGGGGCGCAGGGGGTGTGTCCACTTCTGAGCAGTGACGTTACGATATGAGAGCAGATTTCCAATGATTTGTTCCCTCGGGCGGGATATCAAAGTTAATCTTTTATTTAGAACAGCTTTTGTCACAGGTGAAGAACAGGCTGCATTTGAATCCATGCGCTTTCCCAATCCAAACATGTGCATGAAAAAAGCAGGATGAGAGCCGTACAAGAATTTACTTGACTTACAATTTAATTAATTTGTTGATTCTGAATGATGTCCAAATATATTTCTATTTGAGGAGAGGACTCACTAATGAGTTCCACAATGACCATATGAGCCAGTCCCCTGTCCCATCACTCGTCCAAGGAGATTGTTTCTGTTCATAAAGACCAGGTGGTCAGTCTTGACTAGAGTCCAGTAAGCTGTCCAGAAGAGGCTTGTATCACCTAAATGGTTTTGACTGAAATCCATAAAACATGCCCACCATTACACACATACACACACACACACAGACACATACATACACACACACACACACACACACACAGACACAAACACACACACACACACACACATATTCAAACACACACACACACACATACTGTGGGAGCCTGGCCTTGCAAGGGCAAACAGTGGGTACACAAAGTGGAAAAAGAGAAGTCAGACACAGGAGCTGCGGTGAACAGAACTTAGGTTTATTGTACAAACTGAAGGGGGAAAAGGGAGGGGGCGCAAAAAGGTAACTCAGAAATCTTCACCGGTCTGGCCGTTGGCGTCAGGGGCTCCGTCGGGCTTTTCCCTGAGACAAGAGAGAGGTAGAGAGCGATTACTCGTCTTCAGTAATATATATGGCAGGCCGCGGGCCTCTTACCCTGAGACTGTCTTGGAAGGCGTCTGGTTCTCACTCCTCTGTAGCGCAAGACAGTCTGGCTTCCGTATCCTCTGGTTGAGTTTAAAAAGGCTCCTGATTGCCTGATTGATTGAGTGCACCTGGGAGGGACAACCAGAGACACCTGGGTGGGGAGGAGTTCCCTATGAGAAACTTCTGGGGTAGTACCGCCCATCCACCACCATGCCTCTTAATCGCCTTCGTTTGGCTGCACTCAGCCATGTGGGGCACTGCTCACCGGCTGGGCCATCACATACCCCCCCCCTCAGCTCCGAACCACGGTGGGGAGCGGCAGACCACAGGCAGTCGTCCCTTCTTGACATGGCATCAGCGTTCCCATGCAGTCTTCCGGCTCTGTGTTCCACTGTAAACTTAAAGTCCTGTAGGTGTAGAAACCAACGGGTTATTCTGGCATTCCTATCTTTATTGAAGGCCATCCACTTCAATGGTGCGTGGTCAGTGACCAACGTAAACTCTCGACCCAGTAAGTGATACCTTAACTTTCCGATTGCCCATTCAACTGCTAGGCACTCCTTTTCTACGGTCGCATAATTCTTCTCATGGGGAAGTAGTTTGCGGCTAACAAAGGTTATGGGGTATTCACTTCCATCATGTACTTGGGACAGGACTGCCCCAAGGCCTACCTCTGATGCATCTGTCTGAAGCACAAACCTCTTGCCAAAGTCGGGGGTGTGTAGCACGGTTTCGCTGCAGAGGGCTTTCTTCAAGGCGTTGAAGGCCCGCTGTGTCTGTTCCGTCCACTTCACCCGGTTAGATGCACTTTTGCTTGTCAGCTCATGTAAAGGGGCTGCTAAAGAGGCAAAGTTAGGGATGAACTGTCTGTAATACCCCACTAACCCGAGAAAGGTTCTCACCTGCCGTTTGGTCTGGGGTTGGGGCCAGGTTGTAATGGCATCCACCTTCTTTACTTGGGGTTTCACATTTCCTCGTCCGACAGTGTACCCAAGGTAATTCGCCTCCTCCAAGGCGAGGGAGCACTTTGCAGGGTTGGCTGTCAGTCCCGCCTCTCGTAAGGCCTGGAGAACAGCTTCTAGGTGCTGCAGATGGTTCTCCCATGACGTGCTATGGATAACAATGTCGTCCAGGTATGCTGCAGCGTAGTCCTGGTGTGGCCGGAGCACCTTATCCATGAGCCTCTGGAACGTTGCCGGGGCTCCATGAAGACCAAATGGAAGGACTCGATAGTGGAAGGCACCATCTGGCGTTGAGAAGGCCGTCTTCTCCCTTGCCCGTGGGGTGAGTGGAACCTGCCAATATCCTTTGGTTAAATCTAGCGTGGAGATGAACCGGGCAGGTCCTAACCTCTCGACCAGCTCATCTACCCGGGGCATAGGGTAGGTGTCAAACAGAGAAATCTCATTTAACTTTCGATAGTCATTGCAGAACCTAATGCTGCCATCCGGCTTTCCAACAAGGACTATAGGACTGGACCAGGCACTGTGTGACTCCTCCACCACCCCAAGGTCAAGCATTTTCCTCACCTCGTTTCTGATGGCCTCCCGTCTGGCCTCTGGGATTCGGTATGGTCGTAGCCTTACTGTCTTTCCCGGCTCTGTTCTGATGTCATGGGCGATGACTGTTGTTCGTCCCGGGGCCTCAGAGAAGACATCTCTGTTTCTATCGAGCAGTTCTCGGAGGTCTTGTCCTTGCCGGGATGACAGCTGGTCACCCATTTTCACTGGCGGGAGGACCTGGGGAGGCAGGTTAGCTACCAGGACATTGGAGGGGACAGGGAGAGGCTCACGCCATGGCTTCAGTAAATTTACGTGGTAAAGTTGTTGGGCTTTCCTACGGCCTGTCTGCCGTACACGGTAATTCACGGGCCCCACCCGTTCCAGTATTTCATACGGCCCTTGCCACTTGGCTAAAAACTTGCAATCATTTGTTGGAATTAAAACCATTACCTTGTCTCCTGGTTTGAACTCTCTCGCCTGGGCTCCACGGTTGTATACTTGTGCCTGTTGCGCTTGGGCTTGCTGCATGTGCTCCCGAACTAAGGGCCAGACTTGGGTCATTCGGTGGTGCATTTGTTCCACATGCTCCACGATGCTGCGCTGGGTGGACGGCTGCTGCTCCCAGGCTTCCTTGGCCACATCCAGCAAGCCCCGAGGTCTCCGACCGTACAGAAGCTCGAACGGTGAAAATCCAGTGGAACCCTGGGGTACTTCGCGTATAGAGAACAGAACATAAGGCAGCAGCTGGTCCCAGTTCTTACCATCAACAGCGATTACCTTGCGCAGCATGTGTTTTAAGGTTTTGTTGAACCTCTCTACAAGTCCATCGGTCTGAGGGTGATAGACAGAGGTTCTGATTTGTTTCACCTTTAGGCTTTGGCACAAACATTTCATCACTTTAGACATAAAGCAGGACCCTTGGTCTGTCAGGATTCCTTCTGGCAGGCCCACTCTACTGAAGAGCAGAAACATCTCCCTGGCGACCACCTTCCCAGTAGCAGACCGTAGAGGAATTGCCTCCGGGTAACGGGTTGCATAATCCAGGATCACTAGGATATAGCGGTGACCACGGCTAGACTTTGGTAAGGGCCCAACTATGTCCATGCCAATCCTGCTAAAGGGTGTTTCAATAATGGGAAGGGGTATCAGAGGACTTCGGTACTCTACCTTTGGGGAGTTGATTTGACACTCGGCACAATGTCGGCAGTACTCCTCCACGGCCCTCTTGACTCCCGGCCAGTAGAAACGGCTGAGAACACGTTCATACGTCTTCTCCCTTCCTAAATGTGCCCCTAGTAAGTGGGAGTGGGCTAGGTACAACACTTTTGAAGCATACTCTTTTGGGATAAGCAACTGTTCACAGATATCAGAGTTCTTCTTAGTTACCCGATATAACAGCTTATCCTTGATCATAAAATGTGGAAAAGACACTTGACTCACCCCATCCTGCTTTTGACCTTCTATCACTTGGACGTCTCTCCAGGCTTGGGTCAGGTTGGGATCCCGCAGCTGGGCCGAGCCGAATTGTCCTGGCCTAAGACCTTCCTCCATTTCAACTTCCGGAAATTGAGAGAACACCTCGTCTGAGTGTATGTCTTCCAGGGGCTCCACCTCAGCTGCCCGTTCAGGGTCTGTTGCTGTGGTCTGGGTGTGGACAGCCTTACCCACGTCGTCATCAGAAGTTTCAGCAGGGCTACCATCGGGGGATATTGCAGCCCAGGCGGGGCGAGTTACGGACTTTCCTATCTTCACAGGTCGTTTTTTTGTTCGCCGTTTTGGGTCCCTTGCCTTCGCTGGCCAGTAGCGGGAGAAGAGGGGGCTGTCCCGGCCAAAAAGCACAGGAACCGGCAGTTGCTCGACGACCCCAACCTGTAGAGCGAATCTTCCTCGAGGAGTGATCACTTCGATTTTGGAGGTTGGATACTTCCGGGTGTCCCCGTGGATGCAGGACACAGGCAGCTCTTCACCCCAGGGTGCACTGGCGAATTGTGGTCGGACGAGGGAGACCATACTTCCGGAGTCTAAGAGTGCCTCTGTGTCTCTCCCTGCAATCTTCACCGGAAACTTTGGGGCTGGTGCTCCCTCATGGGCCCAACAGGTAGTGAGGTGGTGGCAGTAGAGGCCCTTGTTATCGGTAGACCCGGCTGTCGGCATCGGCTCATCCCGATCAGGACACTCTCTGGCTAGGTGTCCCTCTTTGCCACAGGAAAAACATCGTGGGACTGGAGGCCACTGGGTTCGTCTTGCAGCCGGTCCGGTCCAGCCAGAGGGCGTTCGGGCTGGTGGGGAACTGAAAGCTTTGCCTACCATCTCTCTCTCTGTCTTGGCTTTATAATTGTTTGGCTTGTTATTTTCTGACCGCATCAGACTAGCCATCACCCGGTGATTTTCTAATAAGGCTACTAACGTGTCTACATTGGGAGGCCCCTGCTGGGCGACATACCTCTTGGCATCGTTTGGCAAGCCCCGTATACACCGATCAATCACCACTCTGTCCACTATGGGCGGCCCTTCTGCTTCTTCCAGCCAGCTCCTGGTTAGACGGACTAGACCCATCACCTGTGCCCGGACGGGGAGAGCGGGGTCGTAGCTCCAGTCATGCACTCGCTGTGCCTTGGCAGGGAGGCTAAGTCCATATTGAGCTAGGATGGCAGTCTTTACCTTATCGAAACTCACGGCATCTGCAGCTGAAAGATCCCGACAGGCTTTCTGAGCTTCGCCGGTCAAGAAAGGCATAAGGTTGTTTGCCCATTCTGCTCTTGGCCATTTCTCTCTCGTTGCCGCCCTTTCAAACAGGGTAATATAGGTCTCGACGTCATCATCTGGCGTCAGTTTAGTCAGCACCTCTTTTGGCTTTCGCTCTTTCGGTTTTCCTGTTGCTCTACACAGCTCTACTACAGCTGTCTGCAGATTGGCTTGCGAGGTCAGAATGGCTTTCAAGATCTCTTCCATGTTCGACCTTCTCCTCTGATCTGACGTGCTCTATTCCAACTCGGTATACCCACTGATAGCGAAGACTCAGAATGCTCGCATTCTCCACCATATGTGGGAGCCTGGCCTTGCAAGGGCAAACAGTGGGTACACAAAGTGGAAAAAGAGAAGTCAGACACAGGAGCTGCGGTGAACAGAACTTAGGTTTATTGTACAAACTGAAGGGGGAAAAGGGAGGGGGCGCAAAAAGGTAACTCAGAAATCTTCACCGGTCTGGCCGTTGGCGTCAGGGGCTCCGTCGGGCTTTTCCCTGAGACAAGAGAGAGGTAGAGAGCGATTACTCGTCTTCAGTAATATATATGGCAGGCCGCGGGCCTCTTACCCTGAGACTGTCTTGGAAGGCGTCTGGTTCTCACTCCTCTGTAGCGCAAGACAGTCTGGCTTCCGTATCCTCTGGTTGAGTTTAAAAAGGCTCCTGATTGCCTGATTGATTGAGTGCACCTGGGAGGGACAACCAGAGACACCTGGGTGGGGAGGAGTTCCCTATGAGAAACTTCTGGGGTAGTACCGCCCATCCACCACCATGCCTCTTAATCGCCTTCGTTTGGCTGCACTCAGCCATGTGGGGCACTGCTCACCGGCTGGGCCATCACAATACACACACACATACACATACATACACACACAAACACACACACACACACACACACGCTCACACAATGTGTTGGTAAATGGAGATACAGGGCCTTTACACTCTGTGGCAGTCAAATTGCCACCCCTCTGTTGAAATGGCATTCTGGGATGGAGGGTCCCACTGTATTCAACCCTTGTTATCTGAATGTTACACCATCAGATTTGGGAAGTCCGTTTTGTTGAAAACAAAACATTTACGCACCCATGTATGATGCATCTAACTGCTCTTGATATGTGAATGAAAATCCATATATCTATACCAATGTCTATCTCTATCTATATGTACTATCCACAGGAGTATATTTATGACAGTTATGAAGGGGAGGCTTAGCAGAAAGAAAAACTAGAATCCTCAACACTCAGTCAACACTCACATCAAATGAGCATAAATATAAATGACTAGAAGATGACTGTGACTTTTTACAACTTCCTTTCATAGCACCATACAAAGTAAGGGTCCAGAATAGTCCTTCAAATCGATTCAGCCCCAGACAAACAGGATTAATTAAATTGTACTTAACAGCATTTAGTCATGTTTCACAGGGTGAGTGCCCCCTATGTGGAGTATTTCCAAATACCTTTCACTAAACAGCACTGGTCTCAAATGGACAAAAACATTATTAGAGCAGCCTAATCAGTTCACAAAAGGCGAAATCATTTACATGTTGCAAATGCTCCATACTTTACTGCATGTATGTTGTGCATATAACTACAGTAAATGGCTGAATCAATTAATCAAGCTATGTAGTTGGTGTGAAACCACTCATTTAAATACCTCCCACTCGTAATTACCATGTTTTGACATATGGTTGAGGGACATGGTTCTGAGTGTGATTGACAGGTTCACCTGAATGTTACAAACCCCATGGTATTTCCATCAATGTAATTCCCCACTGTAATACATGATTATGTGTTTGGCTTCTCTTTTAGACAGTATGTCCAGTAGAACAGACAATGGTAGCTGCCAATTCTACTGATTAGATTTTGGTTTTTGAGCATCCTATTCTTCTTTTGTTTGTTCTTCTGTATAAATAATTTGATCACATGCTCCAATGGGCAGCAAATCAGCAATCAGAGTGTCAATCTCATAAAAAATGTAAGTCTTGGAGAGGTATGAAAAGTGAGTAGCATGTAGTATGTAGAATGACTATCTAGGAACATGTTCAATCCAAGTTGATGCATCAGTGAAAATATCAAAGATTACATTTTAGACATTCAGGGAATAGCAAAACTATTGAATCATTGAGCTCACTAATTTCATCTAATGTCTTTGTCAAAATATGAATGTCCAATCCGTCAACCAGATAGAAACTCTGCCACATCAATCTACCAACACTTTGTAATAACCACCAGACAAACACCAATGTTTTAACTTTCCATGTTGTGTGTGCAGACAGTATGTGTAGATCTGTCACACAGAGAAGTGCCTCCGATTCTGTGATATTTAATTATACTCTAGGGATAGTGTTACACTTTGTCCGACAGCCTTAAAACAAAGGCACCTTGAACAGATCCAATATTGTCACACAGAAGTTGGATATTACATATGCAAAATAATTAAGTGATTAATGTGTTTCAGTTACCCGAGACAGTAATTCTACAGAAACTCATTTTGGGAGACATGAGAAAGCCCTTGACATTTGCATTATATAAAGTCAGAACAGATCAGTTGATGTCCTACCTATGCCTAACCAAATCAGTTATGTTCAAACTCTGACCAGCCATCTAAATTCTTCATTACAATTGTCTAAATAAAAACCAGCTGTAAAACAATCAGGGAGGCATATCCATTTAAAATCCTTGCATTCTTTGGATGGCAATGACTTTAATTTTAAATGTTTCAGTAAATGCAGAAGGAGCACTTCTGCAAACGGACTGGCCTTCGCCTTTACCATCTGTGGGTTTGTGGTGATGCACACTAAAACAAGTGACATCACCATGAGGCATCATGTGATATTGTGACCACAAAGTGTGCAGGAAGGTGACAACAACCTTTGGCTTTATAATTGTCTAAACCTAAGAACATGGAGAGTAAAGTACAAATTAAGTGCAGTATGGCTGTAATGAAAGTACTCAACATCATATTTCAGTAAAGTTTCAGCAAAGTACATAATTTAGTTCAAAGCAGTTTTTGATACAGAAAGACTGTGATAAAAGGTTTTGTTGCTTATCACAGAAATCTGGTCTGGTCTGCTGGTCTGAAAACACCATAGGTAAGATGGTGATTAGAAAACAGTTATAGCCTACACACACCAAGTGATCTGAAAAATGATAATCAAAACTAATAATAACTATGAAACACTAGTGACATGACACGAAGTTCGTTGTAGTCAAGTAAGTCCACCCCACCTGGGGTTCTGACCCACTTTATAAATACTACAATAAACAACAATAAATTCAACACCGGCTGGTGCAGTTCAGTTAGTTGTCATTGGCATCTCGAATATCATTAGCCAAATATCTCTCCTGTCAACAAAAGGGGGCGAACGGGATGTTTTAGCCTACAAGGCGGCCAATTTGCACCTTCCCATGTGTTGTTGCGCTCCAGCTCTGCGTGTTTACATTAGCCAAGTCTGCTTGTCAAGGAGGAATATCTGCCATTCTCATAGTAGGCCTAATAGAGCATATTGTTTATTAATAGTGCAAACAAACGCTATTCAGTTTATTTAAATCACAGTGCTGACCCGATAGACTACGTTTGGTTCTCGTGTGATACGTGTGAAACGCCATTTCTTCAACCAATAAGTAAAATGTTACTTAAACCAGCTCCAGAGTAGCCAACGCGCATATTTGAAACCTGTATTTTTGTGATGCTGCTGCTGTTGTAATCCAGGCGTGTGCAGCGCGACTCTAGAGTTCCAGGTGAGAGCTGGAACCAGGAAGTATCTGGAGAGTCTGCGGGTGTGGAGTGCGACGGTGCTCATCAAACATGTCAGATGTTAGGTACTGCGAGAGGTGCTCCTACCTGTTTCTAAAGTTCTCTCTCATCATATACGCCACCGTTTTCTGGGTGAGTAACCGTCTCTCCTTTCAGTTAAATCAAATGTTTACTAACTGCTAACGTTAGATTCCCAAGCCGGGTGAAGCGCCACTGCGTCGAGAGCAGTTTGCATGTTAGGAAAGTCATAGTAGGCGGCAGGCTGTTGAGGGCATAATCGTACTTGTGCAAGATCATTATTTGTTTAATAAAACAGCGAACAAAACTTTTTGCGTTTTGCCACTGTGTTTTCGGTATTTTTTTTTTCTTTTGTCGACCTGTTGCTTTCGTTACCTATGTTACGTAGACTCGCAATAAAGCCACACCCTCCTCGTGATAAGAATTATTTGTAAGGCTGCTACCTTTGTACTTGTCATTCACTGAAGCTAGTAAATGGGCCTACTTGTTGGTCGGTTGCAGGCATAGATTATTTCCCTTTGGACTGCACTAGTCTTCAACCAAATAAATAAATAAAGAGAAACACGCTATCGTCAGTAGCCTACACACAGACTATTTATTGTGGGCCTATTGATAGACCATTAAAAGAGAAAACGCAAAGATGTTAAAGGAATTCCTTGTCAGTTTCACCACTGAACGTACCCTGATCAGCCCAACGTTTTATGGAAAACCTACATATATATTTTTACTGTAGGCTATCTTGCTGCACCTGTTCATTCAACACATTCTGTTGTCCAAGGTGACATACAAGGGAGAGAACAGTCAAGCTACGAGCAATAGAGACCTAGTGAAACAATAAATACTATTTCACATAAGAAATAGAAAAAAAGTGCAGGAATGTAAGTGCAAGTTAAGTACTAACCATGACTACCATGACTTAATAATTGGTTATAACAATTCTGCTTTGTTTGTCATCAAAATAAGAGATAAGGTTAAGGTAAGGTTTCTATATTTAGTGGTGCTAATTCATGTTACATAGGCTATTTGTAGAAGGCCAGCTCATAGATGTGGGCCATATACAGTAGTTATATGAGAACCTAAGTGCAATATATTTAGTATAGTCATGTGATCTTGAAGTATGCCGTCTATCTCTTCTGCAGTGGTTTGTGTAAATACATCACAATAGTTTGTGAACTGTTCCAAGATCCATGCCAGTTTAAGTACTGACAGCATGGACCTGGTCAAGGAGACTTGGCTAGTTAATCATCAACATCAGTGTGTGTCACAAATGTCTATTAGAGGAAGATTAGAGAACCTGCACAGTAGTACTTATCGCGTAGAAGCTTCATATACCAATAGTTCAACGAATCATCTCTATTGTCTCGAGAGGCTTGGCTCATATTTTAAGTGTGCCCTGCTGCGCCCAATATGCTTTAGCTAACTGTTTGAATGTAATTTGTTTATAACAATGGGGGGGGGTGTTTTTTTCTGCCAGTCAATGCGATAATTAGAGCTGCATTGTGACAGGTGCCACATATGTCAAAAGAAAGCGCGTTGTTTTTAAATGTCTTGGTAATGTTTACCTAATGCTTTATATACTTGCTGCCTAGCAAAACTTTTTGAAGTGTGAAGGCAAGGATTTGTTTGTTTGTTGTTGTTTTGTTTGTTTTCCTCAGCTTCTTTAAAGTGCATCATAGAGCTCAGGAAGAGCAGAAATGGCTGGTCCCTAGACTTAGTATAAATGTAAGCGCTGTGATAAATATTGGTTGGGACTTATCCAGCCTCAGACTTGTCTTATTCTCCTCTGCCCATCATAAATCTCTGTCTGATAAATGGCTTATGAGGACGATGGATGATGTTGACAAGTACAAAGAGTTTATTTGTCCCAAGAGAAAAGCCCTTGAAGATGCAGTCGACAGTGCATTTTTTCAGTCGTGAACAAATAAACATGCTGAGGGATAGAAATGAGAAGGTTCCCCATTTCTGCGGTTTTATTTATGTCAGTGCAGTTCCTCTAAGAAACTGATTTGTCTGTTGTCAACATTAAGAAGAAGTGTAATGTGTTATTGTCCAGTTAACTAATATTTCACATGAGCCAACATGATAATTGGTTGCCAACAGCAAATATGAGAGGATTTAGCTTTGGTGGCACCATGAGAGGGTAATACGGATCAAAGCGAGAGATACGTTTAGAGAACAAAGCCAGTAGGCCTGGGCCCTCTGCTTGCGTTCACCTAACATGTGGAGGACATGAGCTCACACCAGTGGTACCTAAACATTTTTGGAAACTCTAAATAAAATAGCCCATCCATGAATACTTCGATTTAATTTGTTTATGGTCAGAGATTACAAGTTTTCTTTTGTTTAGCTGTAAGTGGCGTTTGAAATGACAGCAGAACAGCAGAAATTACATGGTCAGATAGTAATGAAGGCTAGAGCACAATGTTAACAATTCTTTCAGGCAAAGCTGGTACTACTGTTGCTATAGAGTTCAAAAGTTCATATGTCTTAGACTTTGGAGGCTCAGAAGCCATTTTAAATGATACTTGGTGTTTACAGCTGTTACGCATGAGAGGGTGCCTCAGTCTAATTTCCCTCCATTTGCATGATTGCATACATGCTGATTTCTTTCGGCAGTCTCGTTCTATCACTCACTCTCCAAAAACAGCACTCTTCTAATGTTAAACCTGTATTAAAATTAGGATGCATCTTGCTATGTTGCCATGTTTTCCTAGGAAATCATAACACATCCTAGTTTTTCTCCATGTCATGGGGATCATCAAGTCATGCAGTAATGAATGGGAAATTATGTTATTGCCTTTCCTCGCATTCAGTGTCTAAATCAAACTCAGTTAGGTGACAATGTGGATGATTGCATTTTGATCGCACCATTCATTTTCAACACTGGTAGACAGTATGTTTCATTCCTCTCTTTATTTCTGTACATTTCCCCTTCCATACACATATCCATACAAACACACACTTTCTTTCTTTCTCTCTCTGTATCTTTCTTTCTTTTTTCACCTTGTCTCACACGCATGCTGTGCTCTCACTATGTTTCTCTCTCTAACTTACTCTCTCTCACTCATTTTCTCTCCATTAGCACTTAACAGAGCAGCTCTGCACAAGAACAGGTCTGCACTTGTCCAGGCCCATCACACCCAACATAAACAATGGCACCAACAGACCTCCCACCTACCCGCATTATCCTGCCATTGAAGGGCCTTTTTCAAGCATACTGTTACACACGTCACAAAGCCAGGTCACACACACACAGGCCTCACAGTCCTGTGCTTTTGTGCCTCCTGTGCTGGTTGTTCTCCATCCCTCTGAGCGGGTCAGCATTCCCACTGTCCTTTAATAACCTTAGCATAGGGGCTGACCTCTGGTAGACACTCACTGCTGATTTTGTAACACATCCGTTCTACACCTCGACCTTCTTGTCTTGTTTCATCTCCTACCGCCCTGAGCTCTGGCTTTGACAGGATTCCATATTGGTATTTAGCACAAAGTCAGCATGACAGCACGTATCCGTGCACTTCTTGGTATTGCTAAGTAATTGTTGGGATCAAGAGCTTGTTTCCACGCATATTTTGAGTATTCAGTTTGTCTCCTGGCAAACATGCTGGGACAGGGTGTCATGGAAATGTGATGTATAGAATAGTCTGTTTTAGTAGTCTGCTCACAACTGCTGTCTGTGTGAGCTCTCCTCTCTGTTGATAAATGGCCCCTTTTGTAGATTAGGAAGAAGCTAAACAAAGCATGGTGCCAGTGGTCTGCGCCTACAATAAATCATGTACAGTTTGCTCAGGGTTGTTTCCAGCTGAAAAGCCCCAAAATGAAATTAATCAATTTGGAGATCCGATCGTGCATTTTTCAATGCTTGTTTGTCTTATGCACAAATGGTAGTTTAAAACATCAATTTACACATAAGTACGTTGAATTTCTCCCTGTCCCCAAGTAATTCGATTTTTGTTAAAGTATGTCTCACACATCTTATAGTGTCCCATAACAACAGCAGCAGCAACCCCAGACATCATTTCGACCTCATACTGGCCACATCAATGTTCATTTCAATTAAGTACCCACAGGCAACACTTGGCCGATCTTTGTGTGTCCACAGTCCGCGTCATATCTGTCCAAATTTGGTCATCACCCTTTTTGACACATCCCTGCCAATATTCAAGGGCTTTGATGACACAGTAAAATAACTTTGGACTCAACTCTTGTCAAACAAGTCTACAGACTCATGCTTATTGAGTCAACCTTTGGGTATTCTCTTATTCAGCGTAAGCTTTCTGTGTCTTTCAGGCCAATACTGTAAGAGCATTGTGAGAACAAAGGTACTCTTGGCCAATGGAGTGTTTCCTTTGCGTTTTCAAAAAGATTTGCCGCCACCCCAAAACGTTTGGAGAGCTCATCCATGTCCACAAGAATGCGCAACAGTGCACACAAAGTTGGAAGACGCGCACACCCAGACGAAAAGCTGCGGTTTACTGATAATGTGATAATACAGCCACCATGGCTAGATAGCCCTTATACCAATCATTTGCCTACGGTGAACTGACAGCCAAATCTTTGAAGTGAGTGCCGAATTGAAAGCGTTTATTGAACCAGGATGGGTGCAATTTCAGAGAGCCACTATTAGCTCGGGAAGCCCATTTTGCGTCAATCCTTGTCACAATGAGTCACGCAGGAGCTTCACGTGCGACAGTCACATATACACACACACATCACACATGTTTCACAGCTGCCAAAGCAGATGGTTTTCCCAGAGTGTGTGGGGTGTTTTATCTTGTGATTTCCCGTGTATATGCGTTTTGGATTGGTTCATTATTTATTTAGTTTGGCTTATTCACGTGCAAGTGGCGGGAGACTGTGTTCCACACATTATGAAGACCTGTTAGAAAATAGCGGGGGATGTCAGTGATTGTTAGCAGTCACCCCAGAGAAACAGCTGACTGATTCCTGGCTTGACTGATTGGCAAGACATTTGGATTGATTTGTTATCCAGTCCAGAGTCATACTGTTGCCTTAAAGGCAAGTCCGCGATTCTGATCGAATACACTTTTTGTCAAATTCAGAATTACTCCTTAGGGTCCTCCACCGGAAGGGAAGGGTGTAATTTGTTTGGCTGTTGAGCCCAAATATCAACAGAATTGTGGACTGCGCCTTTAATGTTGGCATTGATGGCAATGAAATGAAAGTAGATCTGTTAAATGATTGGCTGCTGTAGAGCATTCAGAAACAAAAATAGAGGAGAAGACAAAAATAATGTGAAATATCACTCAGCCGATGTACTGTAATTAATGCAGAGTGTCCAAATGGAACTGAAGTGAGTTAGATGCATCGGTACAACATTTTATCCTGGAACATCACAACCAACATACCAGCTTAAAGTGGACCGGCCAGATGTGACACTGAGCTGCTGCCGATCTACCTCATCCGGTCCAAATCTGAGCCCAGAGTTGGGTTGCTGTCCTTCAGGACTCTACATAGGGCTCTCATGTAGTTTCATTAAGGCAGATGGCTACTACCTGCTGTACCTGCCCTGCTGAGAAGGCAATGGAAACAAAACAAGAGAAAAGAAGAAGAAGCCAGATGCAAAACATCAATTATGCACATACGGCACCGACTGTGTCCAAACTACCGGCTGTGTGGGGTGTATAACCAAACACACGGCAGCCTGTTACTTCGTGAGGGCTGACCATTATAATTACGCTGTTTTGCTAGCACTGATAATGCTAGCTAATTATTGAATTGAGCCAGTGTGAGCCAGAGCCCATCAGCCAATCATCAGCCCCAAGATTAATAAGCATGTATTGTAAGTATTATTAGCCAGCTAATACAAGCACCCTATTTTGTGTGAATGGGACTTACTTGTTTACCAAGCAGAAAATGTGCCTTTTGTGGTGTCCATCTGCTGAATGAAAGGCATTGGGTAAGAGGAAAGGGAATTGCTGGTGTGCAGTTTTTTTTTCCTGGTCTGCAGACCATATGGTGCCCATAATTAGCTGTTAATAAATGTATGCAGGTCCTGCCATGTGGCAGCATCTTCTTAAGAAGCTGTAGTATTAACAAACAGCACTTGGCTTGTGAAATCCTGAAATGTCTACAAATGGAGGGTGCACTTAAAAAGCATGTGGCCAGTAGCAATAATAAGATGTTACTTAATTAACAAAATGAAGTCGGACATAGCCAAATTGACTAATTCAAGATGGCGGCGTGCATTCAAAATGCTGCAGCTCCTTGCTCTCCAGTTTGGTGTTTTGTTTATGTGGTTTTTGTACTCGTTCCAAATTTCGTTGTATGCAAATACAATGACAATAAAGGCTTTTCAATCATCTTTGAGTATCATCACATGGAAAAAGTGAAATTAATACATGTCCCGTCCACTGGAGTGTGTTGTCCGAGACTATTCTGTGTTACAAATCAGGGCCATTGTTTTCATTACATTTACTTTTAGACATTTACTTATTTCTTATAAGTAAGAAGGTGACTCCCCTGCGTAGAACCAGACCACACACTGTACACCTCAGAGGACAGGGGCCAACATATAGTAGCAATCATATGCTCTGAGCTCTTTACTTCTCTGCCCCATAAGGTGTACACATTACACACTATCCCTGTGATTTTGTTTCTTTGTTCTGGCAGCTGATTGGTGGTTTCATCTTGGCCATTGGCATCTATGCGGAGGTGGAGCGCCAGCGCTATAAGACCCTGCAGGGGGCGTTCCTAGCCCCGGCCATCATCCTCATCCTCCTGGGCGTGGTCATGTTCATCGTGTCCTTCATCGGGGTGCTGGCTTCCCTCAGGGATAACCTGAACCTCCTCAAAGTGGTAAGTCCTGGATTTCTCTCACTCACTGACAGGTGACCGTACACACAAACACACACTGATGTGGTGTTTATGGTATTGCCGGAGCCTGCTGGGAATTGAGAGTTGTTCCACAACTCATACGCTCATATTGTGAGTGGACACACACACACACACACACACACTCACTCACTCACTCACTCTCTTTCTCTCTTTCTCTCTCTCTCTCACTCGCACACACATTGACACACTTTAGGTGACACATAATGTAGTCACATGCTCACTTGTGACTGTGAAGACGCAGTTTAGCTTGTTATTCTGAGAAGCAAGTGCTGAAATGTGCATTCACTTTTCAGAGACAAATCAAATCCATAACATTTCTACAACAATATTAGTTGAGATTAGTCTACTTGGCTCTAACAATTCATTTTTTAAGGCAGACACAGGATACAGTATCTGTTAACTACTTTTACTCTGTTTTAACGCCATTATCAACCCAGTTTTAGTGCATCCAATGTTTCATCTAACTACCTACTGTTTATTTATATGAAAAGTTATGAATTCTTTTGCCAGAGCTTTTTATGTTGCTTTTTTGTGATGGGGAAAACAAGTTGCGTTATATACATTCATCGTCAGAATGTTCTTATCTGACTTAATATGGTTCACTAGTTCGCACATCAGAATGGTTCATTTTAGAATTCAACTAATTAGTAATTCGGCTTGGTAGTCAGCTGTGGTCCTGGGATACCTATAGCGAAGATTTTTTCTGTGATGACATCCCCTGTTGATAAGGGGTAATATGTGCTTAAGCTCCTGACACACCAAGCTGACGGTCGGCTGTCATGCAGTGTCAGTGAGCGTCTGCAGCCCTAGTCTTTGCAGTGTCTCCCAGACCGTTGGCACTAGTCGGACCCCAGTCTGCGGCTTTTCGGCCAGTTGAGCACATTGAATCAGTGGCTGAGCCCGCCAGTGAGAGAGATCCCTCTGATTGCCGGTGAAGCATAAAAAAATAAATCTGAGCATTCATTTATCTCTTGTTCTCGACAAAGGTTCAGGAAAACCCCTTGAGCCTGTCACTGTTGTAGGCCTATCCATGGTTTCTCCTTATTTTACACTTCTGCCACTTCCTTTCTTTTTCCACAACCAAAAGAGCCTGGGCTGATAACGCCAGTGCGCCATATTCTTGATTAGAAGTAGCTATATGGTGAAACCGTGTAAACTGAGGTGAGCGAGAGTAGTGTAAAAATGGTAAGCAAATGCTGCTTTGGTTATGGTATGGAGAGTTATTTCCTCTCATGCAGGCACAGATCATGCGTGTTGGCTGTAGTCTTACTCTGGCTGTAGTCTTTGCGGTGTGTTCAAGTGTTACATTTTGGCCCTGACACAGGTGACTTGAGGCGATGCAACAGGCCTTTGTCTCTGCTAGTTATTTGATCTCGGTTTGGTGCGTCCCTGACTGTAGAGCTACTAGTGGGAGAATTGGGTAAAGATGGGATGCTTTGCTATGCTGTGCACATGCCGTGGTAAACAGGTAGGACAGGTTTATATCTCCTAGAATGCAGAAGTTGAGTGAGTGGCAGCTGTCGACCACCCCTGCTCCTACCGAACTTAATTTAGAAAACATAATTTGTTTCACTGATGAGTAACAGGCCATTCAAACAGGCCAAAAGACCAAACCATAAAACCTTAACTCATCTAACCTTCACTTCTTGCTAAGAGTGTAGACGACTGAAGGTTTCATTTCAACTTTGACCCCTTTGAGGGGCCTTGAAGTGGGCCTCACAGGGGCTTCACTGTAATGGCCAAAGTAATGGCCGCAGGTGGCGAGACACTGAGACACAAACACCTCCCGTGACTGTGGCTAGACCACCCGCTTCTCCAGGAGCTCAGTCAGCCACTGACCTTTACCATAGAAGGCCAGCCATGCACTCTCTCTCTCTATCTAGAGTCCATCTAACGAGGTGTGCGCTTCATTCCTCATACAGCACATCTTTGAAAGCCCCAGAATGTTCCATTGAGAATGCTCTCCTGTGATGGGGTGGCACATCTAGGTTCATCTCTCTGTCTCTTTTTCTTTCCTTCAACAACATTTTCCTGTCTCTCTTGAACCACTTGAGTTGCAGAGTGGACAGAGCTCTCCTTCATGTACACACCAGGGCTTGGCGAAGCTTGAGATACACTGGAATGTTCTTTGAGCTTTATTAATTTATTTTCAGTCTGACCGAAAGCTAATACTCGCAACAGCAACTGCAGCTTAGATGTAGTTGTTGTATAGATGTGACCGGTAGTATGTTTATATGAGAAATATATATATTTCCACCTGGGAATATCACTATTACTACTACTATATCCTGGTATGACACTGGAAAAATCCTTTAAAACAACAATATCATTGACAGCGTTTCTCATGTGTTTTAAAGGTACAAAAAGTATTTTTCATTGTTTAAAAAATACAAAATTTCACACAGTTTACATAGTGTTCCTATATTTACCCTGATATTTCAAGAGTTTATTTGAGTCTTTAATTGCACTTGTTTACATTTCCCTGAAAATGAAAAACGGATTAAATATATTCACACATGTAACGAAGACCCAGAATGCTGCATTATTGAGAAATACTGTGCTGTTCCTCCTGTCACCTCACAACTGCACCTGTATGGAAGATTATTTTACATTATTTATGAAAACAAAAACTAATGAATTGCACATTTAAGTTCACTTAGGATTACTTTTGTCTGAGCAAAATCCTGTTCAGTTTTTTAATAAAAGTGTCTCAGCCAGTACTCAACAGTACACCTAAAGACTAGAGTGGGGATAGCATCCAGGCCAGTACTCAACAGTACGCCTAAAGACTAGAGTGGGGATAGCATCCAGGCCAGTACTCAACAGTATGCCTAAAGACTTGAGTGGGGATAGCATCCAGGCCAGTACTCAACAGTATGCCTAAAGACTTGAGTGGGGATAGCATCCAGGCTGCAGAGGTCAACTGCACAGCTGGGTGTATCCCATATTCCCTGGAGCCTGTCTTTGAAAACATGGGGCTCTAAAGGTCAGGTCCATTAGGGATAATGCTTCACAGGTTGTTGATTATGATCTTTTTAGACCAGTGGACCGTGCCTCTTTTAAAATGCAATGAATTCATCTCTTGGCTTGATCAATAAGATATTGTATAATACAAGGTACAGCATTTCTAGTCATTATTAAAGTTCATTATTCAGTTTTATTCACCAATTTGGATGAGCATGATATCAGATGAGTCCTTAAGAAGTGAGGTATCTGTGTGAAGCCTGTCATTTTTTAAGTTGCATGACTGCTTTAATGGGTTTTGGGTCATACTGAGCCATTGCCCATATTTACTTTGGCATGGATAAAGTTTAGCGTCTTCTCCTTGGCCAGTATCATCTCTTTCAGGATGAATGCATGTAACCTCGATTGGTTATGTCAAATGAACACTACAGAAAGAGAAAAGTACACTGTCTGTCATAACACATTGACCGGGCTGCACCATTTATGCTGCACTCACCCAAAGAATAGTTGACAGTCTTTGCTGTGGGCAGCAACTTAATCGCGCAGGATCAAGGACAGCAAGAAGACCAGGCAGAGAGGAATGTGCATCTGTTCGCTTTGAGGAGAAGGTGAAGGCAAGTAAGAGCATGCTGTTGTCACAGTTGCTTTGGTATGACCCATCGGGTCAGCTTGGATTACTGATATGACACCCACAACAATGGCAAAAAACAGTGATTAGGCTTGCATACGTGCAAAGCAGGCATGGGGAAAATCTTTTTAAAATGCACACCACTACCTGTAAGGACTTGATGAACATATTAACAGAGATCATGAGTGGTGATTTAAGGTTAGAAATCAGTCAGTTTTCCCATTTCCCCATGTTCCCGATGACCGTCATATCTGCAAGAATCAAATGAATCGCATCCACATCAGTTGCCAAAGAGAAAAGCTGTGGGTTTACCTTGAAGGACTTAAAAGACATCAGTTGTCCGGAAAATGTTTCGCACAAGGAATCAAGTACTTACAACAAGAAATAAATCAGTCTTCAGTATAACATAACCTTGAAGATGCAGTGAACATTTTTCTCTGTTTAACTTTGCCCCAATCAGCCCTGTAGACTGCTGTTGCCGCTGTTACCACAAAAGCAGAAAAAGAGCTTGAGCAGCTACTCGTGAGAAGCACCCTCCTCTAACAAACCCTTATGCCAGTGTCCTGCAATTGCCCTTGATATAAATGCATGACAGTGCACTGTATCTCCGTCTCTGTTTCTCCCTTTATCAGGAACTGATCAGTGCTGCAGCAGTGCCTCGAAGGACTTACTGCTCACAAAGCACAAAACACCCAACATGCTATTCATATTCCACACATGAGACACACCTTGAATTTATATAGCATGTTGTGTGTTTTCATCTGTGCAGTTCAGTTCAGTTCACCCATAGATGCTGTGTTGGGTCATATGTTCAGGGATGGATTGTGAGGTCAAGCAATTCTGATAAGGCATTAGAGGGCAGTTGTCTACCCACACCACATGGACTCTTTCTCGTTGACCAATTTGCATTTTAAGAGAATCATTATGCAAATACTCAGCTATCCCCTGTTCATTTCCTTTTTTTTTTTCAACATCATATGCACCCATCCTCATCTTGATCCTATTGTGAGAGTGAACTTTTTTCACCATGTTAGAAAATTGACACTTTGACCAAATGCACATTTTCCTTTTAGTCAACTGTCAAAGACCCCATGTTTATCCAGATGTCCAGATGTGCTAATATATGAATATCATATATTCAAGTACGTGGACAACACCACTATCATTGGAATTATCAATAACCCAGTACCGCCAAGAGGTGAATTGAGCTGTACTTGCCTTAGGCAAGTATTATGTCAAAAAACACCTGTTGGTCCATTTCTATGAAGCTATCCTTAGAGAGCCTCCTCACATCATCCCCTGCTGTCTGATGCTGGAGCTCAGACAGTCGCACCAAGACAAAACTGGACCAGATTGTCACTTAAGCCTCCAACGTAATTGGTTGTGACCTTCCACCAGTCAACTCGCTTTATATTAAGTGCACCTTCACCCACGTAGCTAAAATAATCTGCTCACCTGCTCTCCCTCTCACCAGGGCAAACACTCCTGAATAATAACCCCCAGCCCACCATCTCCTCCATCCCCACCCCCCTGTGGAAGATGCTACAGGTCTATCAACCAAAATCACTCGATTCAAACAATCTTCTTTCCTACAGCAGTCGGAACACTTAACACCCCTTGCTAGCCCCTCTTGCCACAAGTTCCCAGATACTGACCTGAAATGCACTATATGCACTGGACTGAACTCAGACTGGGTTTTTTTTTGCAGGGGCACGTCGATCTTTGGACTTCCACCTGTTGGGCTACTTGATATACTGTGGAAATAAACTACATATTCTCACATTCATGTGTTTCCATTTTGTTGTGTTGTAACGGTTTACGGTGCCTGTATGCTTGTTTCTCTCTCTCTTTCTCTCTCTTTCTCTTTCTCTCTCTCTCTCTCTCTCTCTCTCTCTCTCTCTCTCTCTCTCTCTCTCTCTCTCTCTCTCTCTCCATTTGCACCGGAACTGAGCTACCATGCTGTACCAAAACAGTTACCACCAACATCATTGCGTGGAAATAATGAAAGTATCTGTGTCATTGCCTTGCAGTTTCTCTACATGCTCAGCGTCTGTTTAATCCTGGAGCTTCTTGGAGGAATCCTGGCTCTTGCATTTAGAAACCAGGTAAGAGAAATTAGCCAGCATCCTGTTTCTGCACTATAATATACACTATAACAGCAACTCAAGCATCACTCGAGAGGAACAACTGCTTCAAATTTGTGAATGCATTAACCAGGGCTCTTATAAAACCTCTGCAAAATAGGACACATACAGGAAAAAGGCAATCATAGGTTCATCGCAGAGAACAGGTGACATTATTATAATTATTTTCATTGTAGCAGAGGCTCAGTCTGGGTAATTTTGAGATGCCATTTTGTGAAAGCATTTTTATTCAATCAAAAAAGAAAGCTTTTACAATTTACAAGCACACATAATGCGCATATTTCTGTAACTTTTTTTAATAGACTTCTGGCACACATCTTTTAGCGCCTTCCCAGTCGGAAACACTTTAGCAGTTACCACTGCCAAAGCACCAGGCATAGCCCGCTACACAATCCGAAGCTTTCAGCACCTGCTTGGCTTAGCGTTTGTATATTTTTAGGTAAATCCTCAGTGTCTGTCCATTACACTCTGAACCCACTCATGGAGTGCTCGCCTCAAATATTAATGAGTGAAGAGCAGCTCAATCTCATCTCCGGCCAGCTAGTCTCTTTGTTCCTCTGAGTGGCGGAGGATGGAGTGGCTGCATGACTGTGGTCAGATGAAAGCCATGGCCTTTGGGGAATTGCTCACTCAAGTGAATGAGTATTGTCATGGTGTGAGTGAGAGCGAGTGAGTCCAGGGGCTGGCTGTTTGTCTCATTTTGCCAGTTCATTTGTTTTAGACAGAGCCAAGGGTTATGTGTTATGTCGTTTACATTTTTCCAAGAATAACACACGTCCTCCCTCCTCTTCAGTAGCTACACCGTGTCCTCTTGAGTGAAACACCTCCTTTCAGTCCTGACCACAGGTTGTGGTTACGAACTGACTCAAGTGACCCGAAGTAAATTACTCAAACTTGAAAATGGTGCTGTATGAAAATGTTTAACTTCATGTCCTGGTTTTTTCACCCTTGCGCAGACAGTGGACCTGCTAAACAAAAACATCCGAAAAGGCATGGTGAATTATTACGACGATCTAGACTTCAAAAACATACTGGATTTTGTTCAAAGAAAGGTAAGGTTTTTTTCAGTACAGGTTTTCAAGTTTTTTTTTCATGTACAGCCTACAGTAAAAAGCATCTGATATTTGAAGACACTCACCACACCTTCAGTCACTGTAATGTTCTGTTTAACACGCCTAGGAGCTCTTTTTTGTCTCATAATGTATTGTGGCGAGCTACCATGGAAGAGGGCTATGTGGAGACAGGAATCTCGGTTTTAAGGCAGTTCCTGTGCTCTATACACTGCACGACCCCAGGAGTGCCACTTTATTGGCTTTGCAACGCAAAACGAGGGGAATGAGAGGCAGGTCTTGCATTACACTGAAGGTGATGATGCTGACAGTGGACATATCGCTAAACTAACACAAGCATTAAAGGCCCCGTCACACCATGACGTTCTGGTCAACGTTCTCTGAACTTTCTAATCGTTCAATTTCGAGCGTTCTAGGGCGATGTGGACACATCTGGCGTGTGACTTAACGTAAGAATAGCGTAGGACTGACGCATGACTACTAGCGTGGGACTCACGCACGAGGAGCATGTAACAGCGACTAAAGTGACGTGTCACTGGTGAGCGACAAACGTGTGCTGACGTGTCTGCTACTAGCGCTGCTGCAGGTAAGAAGATGATAAATGCTGCTGAAAGTAAGAAGAATACAAAGCCTCTTTCACTAGCAATGTCTTCGGACGAAGATTTACTGTTATTTACTGATATTACTGTGATTTACGAAATAACGGGCGTTATTCCTGGGGTTTTATGTTATTAAAATAAATGATATAAATTTGACACTGAATTTGTGTTTCTCAATGTTTATTATTAGAAAACATCAACACATCCACACACATTGTCCATTTCACAAGAGTCTTCATATCATATCCATCTGCCATGGAACAGCACCAGCTATAACAGTGCTCAGCTATGTTCAAGTTCAGTACATCTACTTAATGCTGGCTCAAGCAAGCATATACCCTCCACTCCGCTTTTTGCTAGATTATGCAATGACCTTGCATGACATGATAGCATTGAATATGTTGATGTATAGTGCACAGAATAACGTTTGCAATGATGTAAGTTGCGTTTGTTGATCACGTATGGTTAATAACATATTAATTGTAGAAGGGACATGATAAAATCAAGATCTTCCCTTGGTGAAAAAACTTTCGCCGAAATCTTCCTACGAGAGATGGGTTAGGTGCTCAAATTTCCCTGGATCAAAGAGGACGTTAGTAGGCATGTCCAAACTAAAAATCACGTCTCAGGATTGCTGCGCACATAAGTTATTTCGGGTGCATCAACTGTACTCAGTCTACCCTACCCAACGACTGACTACCATAGCCAAACGCGTGCAAAGTTAATAAAACGTTCCACGAAAGTTCTCCAGCGTTTAAATTAAACGTTGAAGAACGCTGATCTCCATGAGAACTTTTGTGCATGTTCAAAACTTTTTATTTGGACCAGCGTTCTCCGATCACCGACGATTACCGACGATTACAGCGTTCACCAGCTTTCAAACAAAGCTCTTCTGGCGCAATACCAGCGACCATGCACGATCACCAACGTTTCCTCTAACATCATAGAACGTTGACCAGAACGTCATGGTGTGACGGGGCCTTAAACAGCATCACACACAGACAAAATGATGACATTAATACACGCTACCACAGGACACAAAAGGGAGGCATGAACCACATCAACAGACACCCTAACAAACCAAGTAACAGAATAAACATTCACTCCCATGGCATGCTGGGAAGCCACTCCACAGTCTGTCGCTCCTGCATACCAGAAGCATTCGCCACCCTAACACATTACACATGTCAGAATTTAGAATATGAATATGTTAGAGTTTAGAATACATTTGTGGTTTTAACAAGAGATGCATTTCCGTGAGAAAATGTGAAGTGTGATTGCTCAACAGCAGCAGGGGATCACTAAACCTGGCCCAGCAACACTACCCATAGTTGGGTATTTACCCGATATGCTGGGCTATTGTGCAGAATAAACTTAAGGCTGATTGGGAATGTAGGGTTTAAATAATCCACAGTTAGTAGTTTCTGCATTTATTTAAATATGAATGTCCATGAAGTGGGTTAAAGTACGCAATGTAAGCTGTAAACATTAACGTTAGTGTCCTATGTTGCTGTTTGCCAAGTTTGGTCACCTAGGGTTAGCTGTTGGCTGGAGCTAGTTGAGTGACTAACTTAATTATCATAGATATTAAGTTACCTTGTCACTTTTAATTAAAACATCAGCTGAAATGTAGACTGTTTTTAATCTGCATTGGTGGTGGTATCTTCGTTTATTTGAAAATGACAGCAGATGAGCAGTAATATGTTTGAATGGCTCTGTTTCCTACTCGCCCCATAACATACACATAAAGATAAACAAAAACAATCTTTCCTATTATAAATCTAAAGGTCAGGTATTTTGCAGATGCTTTTGTCCAAAGCAACTTTAAATGCTTCCTGCTTTGGCTCAGAATCGAGTTCCACATTATCATGAAATGTCACATACCGGAAAATCTCTGATTTTCTGAACAGCCAGATATGTAAACTTAATGGCGTGGTTGAAATAACAGATTATAGAGCTCTATAATCTTTGTCCGCCAGCTATGGCAGCTATGGCAGCTACATCCTGTAGCCTACAGCTGGCAGAGCGAGTAACGTCACAATAGGCGAACATTCCACCATTTAATTTAAAACGGAAAAAAGGGAAGAAAAACGATAAAAACAAAAGAACAATAGGGGGCGCTGCAAACGAGTTTACAAGAACAGGATTAGGATGGACGTTTTGTCGGCAGAGAAAACGTATGGCCCAGAGATACCGTATTGAAACCGGAAGTGGGTGATTTACTCCGTTTGATTGGCTAATAACAGGACCTTTACTTTTTCGTTGAGAAGTTATGTTGATCGCCTGACTTTTAAACAATCGTTTTTTTCTTTAATTATTATTATTTTTGTGAAGTTATATAATTTTCCCCAAAAACCATCGATTGTGTGTGTGTGTGTGTCTGTGAGAGTGCTAGCTTGAGCTAACCAACACACCGTATAGCTACCTTGAGCTGCCCAAACACTGTATAGCTAGCTAGGTCAATTACCTTGCCTAAGATACTGTAATTTAAGCTAACCAATGACCTCATTTCCCCCATAACCCATTGATTGTGTGTGTTTGTGATGTGTAACATATATCCTTTATCAGTCATTCAAGTTATTTACGTTTTTGTTTATTTACCGCTAGCGATTACACGACACACAAGTGTAATTCAATTGCTAGCTAGCTAGCTAGGTAAATTAGCTCGCGTAAGATACTGTAATTTTTAGCTTACCTATTACTTAATTATCACACAAAAAACATCGATTACGTGTGTTTGTGATGTGTAACATCAGTCATTCAAGTTATTAACGTTTATTTACCGCTAGCGATTACACCGACACAAGTGTAATTCAATCGCTATTAATGTTGAACTTGACCTCTAACAACGTGACACAACATTAAAAGTTAGGCATCGACATGGTTCCTTAAGAATAAAACAAAGGTCCTTGTCCATTTCTGTTCAGGTCATGTGACAAGTTTTATCCAACCAGAGACCGGAGTAGTGACGACTTCCGGTTTCAATACGGTATCTCTGAGCCATACGTTTTCTCTGCCGACACGTGTCAGAGCGGTGTCGATATCTCAAAAGCGCGAGGAGCAGAAATGGCCCCAAAAAAACTTTAAGAAGAGCAATAGTGCGTTTGCTTATGATTGAGCAACCACACTAATAAATAATGAATAACGTCTCGGTTACTTACGTAACCTCGGTTCCTTAAGCAGGAACCAGATATAACAGTATGGTACATGACGTCAGTCATGGGGTACAAATCGAAGCATTTATCTATTCACGCCTGAAAGGCCGCGAGATCTGTCAGCGCGCGCTCCTGGCCCCGCTTCCCAGGAGTACTATAATATCATTACGCGCCCTCAGATCTGCCTTGGAAAGAAACTGAGCAAGACAATCAATCCAAGGTAACACTGTACACGCCAACTTTGTTATATCTGGTTCCTGCTTAAGGAACCGAGGTTACGTAAGTAACCGAGACGTTCCTTATCGCAGTTCACTGCGATATAACAGTATGGGACCCTATACATTCCCGCGTGATAATACAGTGGCAGCCAATTACACACACCAGCTTTATTGAAGCCTTTGCCCTCATAGAGGTTCATACGGCCGCTGGCGGTGAACATGTTAACAGGGCAACCTTTATCATAGGCGGCAAGGATCGCGATCCTGCGCCTGTAGGAAACCACCCTGGAGTGTTTCATGTGCAACAAACATGTAGACACCGATGAACACACTTATCATATACATCGTTCTCAGGTCAGGGGATTCAGATATCGCTTGCCTGCAGAACACCATGAATGTTGGTCCACCTTTATCATAGGCGAAAGGGATCCGTGATCCTGCGCCCGTAGGAAAACCCTGGGATGTTTCATGTGCAACATAACATGTAGACACTAATGAACACACTTATCATATATATCTTTCTCAGGCCAGGGGATTCAGAGATCGCTTGCCCGCAGAACGCTATGAAGAAAACTAGGTTCAGCCACATCTAACATATAGAAGCTCGGTTTTGATAGAGGTCTGCCTTTTGCACGTGCACCGAAGCACACAAATAGCTGATCTGACTGTCTGAAAGCTCTAGTGCGCTCTGCGTAACAGCGGAGAGCGCGCACTGGACAAAGCTTATTCAAACGTTCCTCCTCTGCTGACGCAAAAGGAGGAGGCGAGAAAACTGCTAATTCAATCACCTGATTGCGGAATGGGGTTACCACCACTTTAGGTGTGTAAGCAGCATTAGGTCGCATAACCACTCTGTCACCAGCGATCGAGAACTGAAGGCACGATGGACTGACTGACAGGGCTTGCATGTCACCAACGCGTTTTGCTGACGTTAACGCCAGCAGCAGCGCGGTCTTTAAAGAGACGAACTTTATGTCCACTGTCTCCAGGGGCTCGAACGGAGGCCCTGTGAGAGCACGTAACACCACTAGCAGATCCCAAGACGGTATGAGGTGTCTCTCTGGCACCCTGAGCCGTCTCACCCCCGCCATAAAGCGTGACGCTAGCCGGTGACTGCCAGGAGAACTGCCATTAATGCCTGCGTGGCAGGCTGAAATGGCAGCCATGTACACTTTGAGAGTAGAAGCCGCCTTCCCCTCATCAAACAACTGCTGTAGGAATTCTAGAATAACGCCCAGCGCACAGTTAATGGGGTTGTGCTGACGCGCAGCACACCACCGCTCAAAACTGCGCCACTTCAGCGTATACAGAGCCCGTGTTGATACAGCTTGGGCACTCTGTATTGTAGCCACCACCGCGTCCGACAAGCCTGACGCTATGAGCCTGCACCTTTCAGGTGCCAGACTCTGAGACGCCACCACTCCGGATGTGGGTGCCACACTGTCCTGTGCGCCTGCGTTAGGAGGTCTCTCCACAGAGGCAGCTCCCAAGGCTGCTGCACTGACATATTGACCAGATCTGCCGCCCACGGCTGATTGGGCCAGTGGGGGGCTATCAATATCAATTCCCTGCCCTCGTCCGCAATCCTGCACAGCACCTGCTGGAGGAGCGGGATCGGGGGAAAAGCATATAGGGGTAGAGCTGGCCACTGGTGGCCCAGCGCGTCTATGCCTAGTGGGGGATCGTCGCCCCCTAGCGAGAACCAGAGCGGGCAGCAGGTGTTCTGCCTGTTCGCGAACAGGTCCACCTGCGCCTTGAAAAAACGCACCCAGATCTGACCTATCGCTTGTGGGAGAAGGCACCAGTCTGCTGCTCGAGGATCGCCCCTCGATAACAGGTCTGCACCGTAGTTGAGGTGACCTGGTATATGAACTGCCCTGAGGGACAGGACGTGCCTCGCTGCCCACAGGAGCAGGCGAGTCGCCCAATGGTGTAGTGACGGGGAGCGCACTCCGCCCTGGCGATTTATATACGCCAAGGTCGCAGTGTTGTCCGTCCTCACTAGTACATGCTGACCACTCAGCCTGGGCAGAAAGTGTTGTAGAGCTAGGACTACTGTTCGCAGCTCTAACATATTTATGTGAGACGCGGCCTCTGTCACCGACCAGAGACCGTTCACGCCTCTCCCTTCGCAGACAGCTCCCCAGCCTTTGGTGGAAGCGTCTGTGGTCACCACCACACAACGCGACACTATGCCCATAGTGCCCGACGCGGCGAGAAACCAGGGGGTTCTCCAGATCGCCAGGGCTTTCCTGCATCTGGAGGACACCACTACTCTGCGATGCCTGTCTGTGACTGCGTTGAGCTTCATAGACAGGTACCATATTTGGAATGGCCACATGCGCAACATCCCCAACAGGAGCGCTATAGCGGCCGACGCCATCATTCCTAACAGGCGTTGGCAGCACAGCGACGAGACTGACTTTCCCCGTCGGAACTGGCGCACGCATGTTTTGATGGCATTAATCCGTTCTTGAGACAGCCTGACCTCCATGGAGGTGGAGTCTAAAATCATACCCAGAAAATGCGTAACTTGCCTGGGGCAGAGAACGCTTTTTTCTCTGTTTATTACAAAGCCTATTCGATACAGGTGCGCCACCACTAGATGGCCGTCCTGCACTGCTGCAGCCTTTGAATGAGAAGCAATTAACCAGTCGTCCAAATAATTGTAAACGCGTAAGCCGCGTAGACGTAATGGGGCGACGGCTGCCTCTACGCACTTTGTAAATACCCTCGGCGCTAGGGACAGGCCGAATGGGAGTGCGTTGAATTGGTACGCTATTCCTCCGAACGCAAACCTCAGATATCTCCGATGTCTGTGGTGGATCGGAATGTGGAAATAAGCGTCTTTTAAGTCTATCGGTGATGGCGGCGCGTATGGACGCAGCGGCTTCTAGCTCTCCAGTTTGGTGTTTTGTTTTTATGTTTTTGTATTTGTTTTTTTGTTTGTTAGTCAATATTTGTGAAGCAAATTACGTGTATAGCCGCCAGGACTTAATTGACTTTGGATGGCAGCAGAAGCTATCCGTAACACGGAATTTTCAGTGGACCCACAAAATACCCGAGGACATTGCAAGATTACCGGGGTCTCCGTGGATTGTTGGCGGACCTAGCAAGCGACGTAGGCGGCGTAGGGACAGGAAGCAAAAACGAGGAAGCCGGGCAGGTCTGCTTACAAGGCTACGTAAACAACCCCATAAACCACCGCTTCCGAGCATCTTTCTCACCAATGCTAGATCTATCACCCATAAAATGGATGAGTTGGAGCTACATGTCACAGCAAACCATTTAATTCGGAATTGTTGCGTGATGATCATAACTGAAACCTGGCTTCACCCGTTAATTCCTGACGCTGCAGTGAGACTAGCGGACCGCTCAATCCATAGGCAGGACAGGAACATGGACTCGGGTAAGAGCAGAGGAGGGGGACTTTGCATTTATGTACACAATGATTGGTGTAACAACAGCAACACAATAGACAGTCACTGCTCACCGGACTTAGAAATGCTATCAATGATGTGTAGACCCTTCTACTTGCCACGGGAGCTAACGGTTGTCATAGTAACAGCTGTTTACATACCACCGGATGCAAACGTTAGCGCAGCACTCTCTCAGCTGTACGCTACCGTTAGTAAACATCAACAGGCTCATCCAGACGGAGTGCACATCATAGCAGGTGACTTTAATCAAGCGTGCTTGAAGACAGTGCTACCTAAGTTCACCCAATATGTCAAGTGTGCTACCAGAGGGAACAATACACTCGACCACGTATACTCCAACTTAAAGCATGCCTACAGAGCCACACCCCTACCCCACTTAGGACAGTCAGATCACCTTTCACTGCTCCTCATCCCGGCATACACACCGCTCGGGAGGAAGACAAAACCTTACATTAAGAACATAAAAATCTGGCCCGAGGGAGCTCTCTCTCAACTGCAGGACTGCTTTGAACATACAGTGTGGGACATATTCGAACAACAGGACCTGGAGGAATATACAGGAACTGTACTGTCCTACATCAATCATTGTACAGACACTGTGACTGCAGCCAAAAGGATTCGGGTGTATCCTAACCAGAAACCCTGGATGACAAGCAAGGTCAAGACCCTACTCCAGGAGCGGAACTCCGCCTTCAGGTCAGGTGACAAGAACCTTTACAGTACTGCTAGAGCCAACCTGAAGAGAGGCATCAAAGATGCCAAGAAGGCTTATAAGGAAAAAATCGAAGACCATCTCACTAATAATAATCCAAGGAGAGTGTGGCAGGGAATTCAAAACATCACCAACTACAAGAACAGCAACACCAGCACTGTCCACGCTGATGTCTCACTGGCAGAGGAACTTAATCATTTCTTTGCCCGTTTTGAGGTCAACAGGCCCACCACAATTGCACTGACTCCACCAACCCCCAGCAGCCACACTCTCACCCTACAAGAACACGAGGTGAGATGTGTGCTCAAATCAGTGAGTACAAGAAAAGCTGCTGGCCCCGACGGAGTATCTGGAAAGTTACTCAATTCCTGTGCCAACCAACTCGCTGGGGTCTTCACTAAGATCTTTAACCTTTCTCTCACTCTAGCCACCATCCCACCCTGCCTAAAATCAGCTATCATCATCCCCGTCCCTAAGAAACCAGCCATCAACAGCTTGAATGATTATAGACCGATTGCACTTACACCTGTAATCATGAAGTGCTTTGAGAAACTGGTTTCACGGCACATCAAATCAACCCTTCCCCCCACATTTGACTCGCATCAGTTTGCTTACAGAGCAAACAGGTCCACGGAAGATGCCATCGACGTAGCCCTCCACACCGCACTGAGCCACCTGGAACTCCGTGGAACCTATATAAGAATGCTCTTCATTGACTACAGCTCAGCTTTTAACACTATCATCCCTGACATACTAGTCAGCAAACTAACTGCACTAGGCCTCTCCCCCTCCATCTGCACCTGGATAAAGGACTTCCTCTCAAACCGCCCACAAACTGTAAAACTCGGTCCCCACCTTTCCTCCACCATCACTCTAAGCACTGGCTCTCCACAAGGCTGTGTGCTGAGCCCACTACTGTACTCCTTGTACACCCATGACTGTACTCCAACCCATCCCACCAACACCATCATTAAATTTGCTGACGACACCACCGTGATCGGGCTCATATCAGAAGATGACGAATCAGCGTACAGGGATGAAGTACAGAAACTGACAGTGTGGTGCTCAGACAACAATCTGTCACTGAACACCACAAAAACGAAAGAATTAATTCTGGACTACAGAAGGCAAAGTGCAGTTCCGGCCCCACTCTACATCAACGGGGACTGTGTGGAGAAGGTCCACACCTTCAAATTCCTAGGAGCCAATTTATCAGATGACCTCTCATGGTCTGTCAACACCTCAGAGACAGTAAAAAAGGCACAGCAGCGACTACACTTCCTGAGAGTACTCAGGAAAAACAACCTGGAGTGTAAACTGATGGTGGCCTTCTACCGCACCACTATCGAAGGTGTACTAACCTACTGCATCTCGGCGTGGTACTCCGGTTGCACCGCAGCAGACAAGAGAGCCCTCCAAAGGGTCATCAACACAGCACAAAAAATCACTGGCTGCTCACTGCCCTCCCTGGAATCCATTGCCCGCTCCCGCTACCTTAGCAGGGCCAATAACATCTTAAAAGACTCCTCTCACCCAGGCCACCACCTGTTTACTCTCCTGCCCTCAGGCAGACGGTACAGATCCTTTAGAGCAAGGACCACGCGTCTTAAGAACAGTTTTTTCCCGACAGCCATCAGAACTCTAAATACCGACATGCACTAAACACTAAGCACTTTATTGACTACAAGTCACATACCATCTCAGTCACCTTACACATGTGCATAAACAAAGCTGTATTAATTGATGTATTTATTGAAGTACTTTAGTCTATGCCACCGCACTTTGTTCTACTCTTAATGTATATATATATTTTGGGGGGGCTGTTCCTACTGTTTTTGGATAGTTGTAGTATTGTTATGTTATATGTTGTTGTTGTGTTATATGTTGTCCCTCGTCACACCAACAGGAGAAGCACTCAAAATTTCGTTGTATGAATACAATGACAATAAAGGCTTTTCTATTCTATTCTATTCTAAACCAATCGTTTGGCCTTATAAACTGCACAAGCCTGCGTGGGGTCAACATTCTGAACCGTAGCGGCATGAGTGCTTTGTTTAACACACGTAGATCTAATATTGGCCGATAATTCCCGTCTCTTTTGGGTACGAGGAAGTAACGGCTGTAGAAGCCTGCATTTCCCTCCTCGGGAGGGACTCTGCTTATTGCCTCCTTTCTGAGCAGGGAGATTATCTCTTCCCGTAGGAAGTGAGACTGTTCTCGCTGCACCACAGACTGTATCACTCCGCTGAATGGCGGAGGGGAACGGGCGAATTGCAGCACGTAACCCCTTGTGTCTTTAGCACCCATGGTGACACTGCGCATGCGCGCCAACTCTCCGCACAACCAGGGAGGTTGTGCTTTGAGTTGAATTTGTCGGGGACTAACCCGCTCATGGTCAATGAGTCTAAGCCTAGATCTACACCCACTCCGCTTAGGGAGGGAGACGAGATCTGGGGCTGCCCCCTCATGTTTTTGAAAAAAAATGTGGGGGTGCGATTGCACTGTGTGCATCGCGGGGGGAGTTGCACAAGCCTGCCTGGGCACTGCGCCATCTGGGACAGGAGTTAGGACATATGATTGTGGTGCTTGTGAAAACCTGCTTACCGTGCTGGACATGATTTCCACATGTGAGCGACGGGCCGATTTCTGTGGAGGCGGTGTGGACTCCACCGCTCCCCCCTGTGTGACGAGTGGCTGACTGTCACGGTCAGGAAGCCTGAGGTCTCCCTCTGCCTCGCCCGCGGCGAGCGGAGTGCTGCCGCGGAGCCTGGGCTGCGCCCTGGGCAGGGCGCGCAGCTGGTCGCTGTGCTGCAGGCTGCGCTGGAGGGTGGAAGGGGTGTCTCTGCCAGCCTCGCCCGGTGGACACCTTTGCTGGAGGCGCTGGCGAGCGGATCCCGCTTCTCTTCTGGCCCGGTGCGGGTGTGGTGTGTCCTGAGGAGGACGTCTCACCCGTGCCACTAGAGCGAGGCATCCAAGCCTGGAATACCTCTCTGCTCTTCTGCTGTTCTTCAAACTGTGACCACTGCCTCCCCGAAGGCGCCCTGGACAGAGACCGGGGCGTCGAGGAGTGGTGCTTTTTCTCTGTCTGACAGCTTAGCCAGTGATAGCCACAGAGACCTCTGGGTAGCCACCGCGGCACCCATCACCCTCCCCAGTGCCTGTGACGTGCACCGAGTTAGTCTGAGCGACAGATCCGTCGCGCGACGGAGTTCTGCCACAGACGGGTGATCTTCCCCCAGCGACAAGGCAAGCTCAGTCAGGAGCTTTGCCTGGTAGCGCTGTAGCAATGCAGCCGTATTGGTCGTGCAGGCAGCCTGGTAGGACTTCTCTGCCAGCTGAGCCTGGTGTCTGCCCACCCGCGTGGGCAGGAGAGGCTTCTGGCCGAAACGCATCGTGGGGGAGGCGGGCGAGAGGTAGCCCGCTACTGCATCCTCCACCTGAGGAAAGGAGAGGTAGCCCCTCTCCTTAGCCATATGGAGCTGCATGTAGGGCGCGAACCCCGGCACCGGGGCTCGGCCCGAGTAGGGTATCGCCCATGTCGCCTGCAGTTCCTCGTGCACCTCCTCGAAAAAGGGGATGCAGCTGGGAACTGACACGGCGGAGCCAGCATAAAACTCCCCGTCCAGCAGCGAGGACCGCACGCTGGGAGGGGGAGGGAGAGGGAGCCCGAGGCAGCTGGCTGGTCTCAGCGCAACCTCGTGGAGTTGCTGGCCCAGGAGCCGAGACGAGGTAGGAGGTGTCTCCACCCGCATCCTAACGTCATGGCTCGTCTGCATTGCTTCAGCGATTGAGCTGTGCTCATCGGAGAAGTCTAGCAGACTATCATCATCCAGGCTGATGTCCAGCTCGAGTTCAGGCTGGACACCGCTTGGTTGAAGCTCCTCAGCCTTGCTGCCCGCAGCCCCAGGGCTGACAGGCGGCGGAGACGGGGAGAGACCCGGGGGCGGAGCTGCCGCTGCAAGGCGACTGCTCACGCTCACCAAGTCCAAGGCTGAAGACACACTCATTCCTACGGGGGCGTCAGCCCCGGATGGAACCAGTGCAGTCTCCTCGGCGTCCTTGCGCTTCCAGAACGCAAGGCGCCTGGTAGCCTTAGCTAGCGGGAGGCTAGCACAGATGGAACAGACAGGGGCTTTGCCCGAAAGCGCGCCCTCTGCGTGGTCCCTGCCTAGGCAGGTCACGCACCGACGGTGGCGGTCGCCCTTGGGACGGACGTGACCGCAGTCGGGGTAGTGTCTGGCCATCTTTTTTTCAATCTGAAAGTAGAGAAGAATGTTAAAACACAAGCACACTATCTGCAACGAACACGTTGTTAGCAAGCTAGCAGGCTAGTCAGAGACTTAGCCAGCCAGGCAGCCAGGATAGCAGCCACTACTTTCAAAATGAAGTTGAGCCAATGAATTTTGTAGCGCCCTGAGCTAGTGAGGGTTAAGGAACCCGGATAACTCACCAACCCGTAGAGAGCGAAAAGCACACAAAACTCTTTTGACTGTGGTAGAGCGTTTGAGATATGCTCGGAGATGTTCACTCCGTCTTGCGAAGTTTCAAAAGAGGCAGATCTGAGGGCGCGTAATGATATTATAGTACTCCTGGGAGGCGGGGCCAGGAGCGCGCGCTGACAGATCTCGCGGCCTTTCAGGCGTGAATAGATAAATGCTTCGATTTGTACCCCATGACTGACGTCATGTACCATACTGTTATATCGCAGTGAACTGCGATAAGGAACTCCTGGATATTGACTCATAATATTAGCAAATCCTTATTTAATCATTGGTAATGACACAATAGGAACCCCTCAGAGCAAACAATTTGGGAATGATATAAATGTTAATTATGATGCCTGGTGCCTTGAGCCAGTGAAATGTAACATGATTAATGACCTTTTTAATCTGCATTTAGTTCCGATTGAATACTCACTGATTAGACATTTTTAGTTATTTTGTTTTGAATTGGCCTTAAAGTTTCCTGAATGTCAGACTTACAGTGTTCTCAAAGTTGGCATCCCTAATGCCAACACGAAAAGGAAAGTCTGTTCTTGAGATTCTGTAATTATTCATGCTGCTCTCAAGGAGGATTCTTGGTCTAACATCAAACCGTTCCTGCTGATTTAATTATCTGCCGATTATGTGTACAAATGTAATTTAACAAAAAGAAACGTGTAGTAGTACAGCTGTAGTACAGCTTCACAGTAAAACACCCATATTTCATAATCCATAATCTTATATATTTAAAAAAAAATGTACAGAAAGTGTAATTCTTATCCACAGGGAAGGGTACAATTCCCCATAATTTTGACCACAGTTGTTGTGCTGTGCAGAGTTTTAGACATGCATTGCTCATATCCACCCAAGAGTGGTGCTGCTTATAATCCACGGTAAATGCTGGTGCTCTAAGGCACTCTCCAAACCCTGCTGATTGCTCCGTGCTTCATGTTTGATACGCAACCTGCAGGAGATCAGTCATGGCAAACCATGTATTTGTATTTTGAAACTAAATCACAGATTTTCTTCCTATTTTGTCTGGAAGCATGTATTTTTGTTGTTGTTGTGGACTACAACTTTAATGGATAGTCTGACTGGATAGTCTTCACTCAAAGCACAGGTTAGGACATTTCGTGTATGGTCAACCCAGGCCAGTGCTTGTGAGCCACTTACTATTCATCAAATCCACACAAAAAAACACACTTTTCCCCCTGAAGTGGACTCTACAGCTATCAATTTCATGAAGTGCTCCATATCCAAACATTATTAGGGCAGGAAAACAGCTCAACCAAAAGTTTCATTGATTCTTTCGATTCTTTGATGTCTTTCAGGCCTACAGAACGAGGTTTAGTGTGAGCTTGTCTACTCTGTTTTATCTCTACATCCACACCTGTAGTACAGATAAGCGACGTAGTTAATGGACATTACTGAGCCAAGCGGAGAGAGAGAGAGAGAGAGAGAGATTCCTTTTCATCTCCCTGGGAAAGGGTCACCCCACTCAACTTGACTGTGTTGATTATACCTCAAATATAGATTTTGCATAAATGTGTTTATTGTGTCCTTTAGTCCTGATGTGCCATGTTCTCAGGCACACATCTCTTCTTTTGTATCCATAAATATACAAACCAGGCTCCCATTTCCATTGCATTGAACAAGCAAAGGTGTCTACTTGTTGAAGTAATTGGTTTTTTTTTTAGCTGTAAATGGTATTCAGTGTTATTCAAATGTGTTTGTAGGATTGGCATATAAATTGAGGTAACTAATGTTTATTTAGACATGCAAGTGTTGGCTGATATAAATCCACAAATGATTCACAGTTTTACCATATCTATGAAGTGACCTGTTTTATAATACACATTAGTAGTAGTAGTCTAATGATTTATATAAACTATGTTTATTTACTCTGTGGTATCATGGTTTGCCATTTCAGGATGCTGGAGACATTTGACATTGTATTTCAGCGTATTTTGCACTGAGCAGAGATGGGTCCAATTATCATCATGACGCTGCAGAAAAACAAAGCATTGAAAATTTTGCGAATGGCTTCATTTGCAAAATACTTCAGATGATTCACAGATGGCTGCTTTATTTTTCTTGCTTCAGCGCACTTCAGAATTGATTAATGTTCTTTCGTAACTTAAGCTTGTCCTCTTCAGAAAAAAAATAAACAAAACAATTCCCAAAAGGTCTTCGCTTATGTAGACGTCTTTCCACATTTCCAGACCGTTTCAAGCTCACTTAAGCCCTCCAGTATGCATGCACATTCATTCATTCATTCATTCATTCATTCATTCATTCATTCATTCAAGCAAGCATTCATTTTCATATTGAGTAATGGGGTGTTAATTTACTCTTCTTTTTAAATTTACTCTAACTTACGCTTCTGTCATTTGGAGAGTCTTAAACACATCTGGGATGTGATGGACTGCTGATGTATTTTGCGTGATTTATCATTCGTGTCTCCAGTTCCAGTGCTGTGGCAGCGAGGAGTTCACGGACTGGGAAGTGAACATGTACCACAACTGCAGCGGCCGCGGACCCCTGGCCTGTGGAGTGCCCTACACCTGCTGCCTGGAGACTATGGTGAGTGTGCTCTGGCATAACGCACAAAGTAATGAATCTGTCAATGCCCTCCCGCCCCCAATCTCACAAGCTCACTAAGATCATTTTGGAGAGCAATCATAGTTCCTATAGTTACGGTGGTGAGTTTAGGTGTTAAATTATGCCAGTTTTCTCAATATATTTAAGCCCTGCAAGTGAATAACCTATAAGTAGCAATATATTATCACCTTTCTTTCATATTATCTTTTGTGTCTTTTGTGCATAGTGATCATCCTCATCACCATATTTTTGTCCCATATCTCTTTGTCTACCTTTATTCATGTGTACATTTAAGTGGACTGTGCCCGCGCAGTGACGTGCGTCTTGGCGAGCTGAGTCAAGGCAATATTGCTACGAGGTTTTATCATACACACTAAATCACATTTGGTGGCAAAATCTCCTGATAATATTTCCCAATCTCGGAAGTTACTGTGATATACAATAGGCTCCGGTGGAGGTTATTAAAGTTACAAAATCCGACTGAAAATTACATTCTGTCTTTTGGAGCTCTCCAGAGGTCTGCCGAATGGAGTTATGACAAGAGATAATATCAGGTGATGCAGATAGCAGGGACCCTGTGGTTAGGCTACACTGTGTGGCTTTGTCTGTCTTTCCACGAGCGGTACGAATAGTGGCAGATAGCCCCGTACCTGTGATCTAGCTGATGGCATTTACAATGGAGATGGTCGTGCAGCTGAATTTTGAAGACTGGCATGGTCACTCAGTCACTATATGCAGTCCACACAGGACACCTCATTCATGTGTGCATCATACGATGCGCGTCATAACTGTGAGTTATGAATATACAGTGTTTCCCCTAGGTTTACAGCTTTGGGGGGGGGTGGGGGGGGTGGGGGCGGCACAGTGCGCGGCGCAGCCACCGACACAAACGATTAAAGGAATCATGGTGTTCATGTGTAAGATCTAAATGTAGGCAAATGTATACATAAGAGGTCGGTGTAGGGCTCTCAGCGCAATCATTTCCAGTGGGTTGGATGTTTTCTGAAGGGTGTCTTTGATGACAGTTTATTGCACAATGCAGACGCTTGTGATTACATTACCTCTTTCCATACAGAGGGACATCATGTTGTATTATCATTATGTCATCATTAGGGTGTATTGTTCCTGGACAGCGATTCTTCAGGCGGATACACTCTAGATACACTCTAGATACACTGTAGGTAACAGATACCGAGCATAGGTGTGCTACAGATACCGAGCATAGATGTTACTCGTGATATACTTAAAGTTTCAGTTAAAAAAGCCCTTTTATCAAAATGAAAGTCAGCATTGCAGGTGTTGAAAAAATCATAAATGCTAATTAAATTTTCAGAAGGACAGGTACTGCTAGCATGTTCAATTTGTTGCTTCAAACTGTTGACTCGTTTTAATCGGGATGGTTTTGATCTGTCAGTTGGGAATTTTTTTGTCATTGTCATTTCTTGTCCTTTACATAGAAAAGCATTGTTTTTCTAACTGGACCTCTTAGCCCAGCAGAAACATGCATCACACTCCCACACGTCAAAGACAATTGCAGATGGCCGTGCTACCTCACTGAGGGTTTCTCATAGCTATTTTCAGCCGTGGTGCGTCTTGGCTTGCCGATCCCTATTAGACGGGAACGTAGTAGATCTCCACAGGATGGAGGTTTGTACAGTCAGAGCTCACACGTCGCGCGTGATTCAGGATAGTTGCGGCCGCCATGTGCTCACGTCTGCGGCTGAGTCAGAGTTTCTAGTGAGGTCATCCCTCACCAAGTGAATCTTGGAACCCCCAAATGTCATCAAACAGAATGTCCCATGCACATGTAGCTGACAAGGACATGGGTGTTTTTTTCATTGGTGCTTTTTTATTTCATAATGAAAATCAGAATGGTAGCTAATTAGTGGTTAGCAGTTTAAATAAATTAATATAACAATATTTTACAGGCCCAAGAACCTGTATACCCATGAACCTGACGGCATGGTCTGCTCAGGTGATTAGTTTGGTCTATCTAATAAACCAGAGGCCATCCACAACCTCCCTTCATAATGAGAACCTGACAGTACAGATACCCTTTTCCTGTACTTTTAATATTTAATCATCCTGACTGCCCTTATTTGAATTAAATCTAACAATATATCTAAGTTCTATCTGTAGCCATTGTGGGTTTTTTGTGGTATCCAACCACAGGTTTTTCAGGCTTTTGCCTGCCAACCGGGAAGGCTCAAAGTAAATTAAACCGCCAAGGCCAGCTTTCTTTTGTCCGCCTGTAAAATTGGATTGTGAATAACATACACTTTCCAAGGGAATCTCTACAGGTGCGGTCGTAGTCAGTGAACTGTGTGTGTTTCTTTTAGATAAATACACTAAAATACAAACTATTCTTTCACACTCAGTGTTTCCAGGCTTGTAGAATGCTGAAGACTAACCAAAGCTACATTTCTGAGGATACACTGACTAATACTTTGACCCTCAAGTTCCTTATTAATAATTGGGAGACTCAAATCCATTGTGTATTTGAAGACTTCATTTGTAGATTTCACTACATCTCTTGATCATAAAGAATAAGAATCAGACTGATGCTTGAGGAGGTCAGTGATGTAGGGTGATCTGTCTATTCACTGACTTAAAGGCAGGTCCAGAAAGTCAGAGATAAAAAAAAAAAAATTCTCTTGAACAGATAGTCGCTTAATCTCTGCATGTATGGGTAAGATGTCAGGTGATTTTTCTTTCTGCTTTGAGAATATTGCAAAGACATCCGCACGAAGGAAGGCAACCTACAAGTTTATTACTATAGTAATCAATACCTGATACAAAACCATGGATGAACACCTCTCTTGTTAAATCGTTCAACTGTCCCTAATGCTTTTAAAAACACACCTTCACAAACATCAACCAGTTACAAAATACATGTTTCTGTTACAAAGGACCAGTATGAACCTAAAGCAATCCATGATCTAGCGTCTGAGACAGGAGTGTTATTTTACTGTGAAGTAATACCTAATTCGACACATTCTTGTTGCCCAGCACAGATACTTCTTAGGTACCGACAGGTTCACAATCCCATATTGGATGGATAACCATAGCAAGAAATGAAAAAGCTCAGAGTTCCACCCTAAAAGCAAAGGAATATGCCTTTGACACAGACTATTTTCTTAATATTCTCTTTAATGTTCATTTCCTCAGGAAAACATTTTATTTTTTTAAAGTTGGCTTGAACTTTGGACTTGGACATGTAAAGTCCTCGAATATTTACTTCAATTATAAATAGACACAGAGAAGACAGAGAATCAAACAGAGAAGACTTAAAATGGCAGTGCGAAAATAAACTTGAAATAAACTAAACATGCTGGCTCCTATGCTTATGTTTACTCTGACATAACAAAAAGGAAATCTGTCATCGTTTAGAGAAAGCATCTCCTAAAGAACCTTGCCAGAAATGAAAAGCATTATCCAATCTGCACTTCAGAACTCAGTCTTATCTTAAAACCGCGGGTATTAACAGTCAACAAGCCTGCATACAATCATGACCATGATGGCAGGACGCCTGAGCCACTGAAAAGAATCACCACCACCCCCCCACCCCAAATGTAGACGGCTGCTGAATTGATCTTCCATAGCTGTTGTCCTGAAACCCCACTGACAGGCTGGCAAGTCTGAATACACAGGGGATGTTTGGGGGCCCTCCCACTGCTATCTGTTCCTCATTCATCCTCCTCCATTCAGGGACAAATTTATTAAACATTAAAGCGCCATTGGAAAAATGGAATGAGGTAGAACACATCTTAAGAGCTCTGTGAACACCGACCATGGAGCGAATTGACACAGTCGAATTGTTTGGAAATCTCCAAGTGGAATTAAATGCCTATCTGCCGTCTGCTATTGATGTTATAGCGGACAACATGCAGGGCTGCTTATCTGTCCGGTTGGTGTCACTGTTTTTTTAATCGATTCTCTTAAGTAATTTATTCTCTAAAAGGGATAGTATCAGTTTTATACTTTACATGTTTGGTTTTCACGAATGTAATCTGTACTGTTTTTGCAATAAGATTTTCCAGTGTGAAAGTTGGAAGAGAGATGCTTTTTAGGGACAGTAGTTGGCAGCAGCTATTCCTTTCTATGTTTTATTCCTGCACATTCAAAATCTGGAAATCTGAAATCTGAGACTGTACTTTTTCACCTCTCTCTGTAGCTTTCTCTCGTTCAGAGTGCGTGACAGTCCCTGTACCACTGTAGAGGTGAAGCGAGGTGGTTAGACACCAACTCTCAGTTCTACAGCATTTCAGTGGTCAGTCAGTTATCGCTGAAGTCCATTGAGTTCTCTCTGAGTGTTGCAGGCAATTACCACCTTGTGTGGCAGGAAGAGGATGTGATGTACCATGACTAACAACCCGTGTTTTGCTGATTGTGTTTTGCCGTGTTTTGTCGAATAGATGACCTATGACTTTCCTCATTGAGGGTCAGGTATTAACCGCTCAGTGTCCTTTTTACACAGAGATTCCACATTAATGCCGCCAGGAAGACCCCTTCATTATGCTGCCTTTGCTTGTTTATACTGAACCAAACAGAGGCAGCATAATGCCGCCCCAGTGTGTCCTTTGACATAGCATGCCGGCATTCCAGAACAAAGGGCATGACCTTTAGCTTAGTGTCTAGCTTGACCAATAATGTTGCATTCGAGACCACTCGTAACTTGGATATTTCCAACTCAGAAAACTGCACTAGAACAACCAATTGAAGTCAGAGCTCTGACTCAGAAACTCAGAGATGAATAAATATCCCAGCTTCAGCGAGGTGCATCATTTAATCAATTTGACATCATTATCAATATGACGACGAAGCTGACAGAGCTTAACAGAGATCATAAAAGAACAGAAGTCATCGCCTCATTATTGTGTAAATTTGGTTCGGATGCATTCAAGTCGGTACTGCGAAATATCATGTTGGACGTAGTGAATTTCAAGTTGTCTCGAGTGCGCCATAACATACATGTTGGAAAGAAACTAGTCTACCTGTTACTGTCAAAAATAATGATGGGTAAACATAGTGTCGACAGGCTTGCAAGCCATGCACATGTATAGCAATGCTCAGACTCAAGCAAAGTGGGTGTACATCATGTACAACATGTTAATGCTCATCATGTCGTATTTTTGTGTTCTGACAACACTGTAGTTTTGCTTCATTTTGGTTAGCTGCTAGGCTGTGTCACCATGCTGGCTGTCCCTTTTAGGCAGGCGGCGTTCGGGGAGCTATTCTGACTGACTCACGTCCATTACGGCGCTAGTTCTGCTTTCCGATTGCTCATACGAATGTGTGTTCTATAAAGCCGTTTCCACACCTGTGGTTAAGGGCTGAAAATGAGGCTTTTAACAAGCTTTCTTTTTCTCTCCCCTGACGCATTGAGGTATGGTCTGAAAGAGCCGCACGCTGTGCTACGCACTGGAGTGGATCTGCAAAGGACTCTGTCTGGTGCTGTCATTTCAATAAATGATGACTGTCATGTTGCGCTCCACTCAGCTGCCTGCTCTCCAGCACCTCCTCCTCCTCCTCCTCCTCCTTCTCCTCTCCTCACCATCTCACAGACTCTTCATGTGATTGCATTCCCAATTCAGTCAAGATCTTCCGGAGCCTGATGCTTAGTGTGAGAACACAGTTGCCTGTATTTGTGGTTCTGCTGTCACCACAAGAATAGTAGTATTTGCCTTCATCACACACACACAGAAAGCTAATGGTCACAGTTTAAGTATTCATAGTGTGAATAAAAAATGCTAGAGGGTAATTGTCTGTTGAAGCAAATGTTCTGTAATTTGTGTAAATGATGGAGGTGAGAGGGGGGATGTTTGTACTCTAGACTCCATTAGTCTTGAAACATCACTTACACTCTGCAGCATAGCCTCTCAGAGCTGTGACTTTTTGTTTGATTGCTGAAGATGTAGGAAAGAGTCAGCATTTACATGATGGCTTTTCATCGGGGCACTTTGAAAGGCATTTTGCGTTTGTTGACGCCTACACTTCTGGAAATATCCTCTGAAGTATTTCTGGAATATTTTTCTTACTTTTCTTCTTTCATTGTGGTGATGGCACTGTACATTTTGATTAAGCCTAACTCTGAACTAGTCTATAAGGCAGTGGTCACCAAACTTTTTTGGCCAAAGATCACAAACTCTGCCTTGGTGACAGGCAAGATCTACCTATTGAGGCATTGAGAGAACAAGACTGTCCAGACTGTACTTACAACTTAACTTTGTATTTAGCCTAATTGTAATTGAGTGAAATTAAACACTTTGGTCCAGCTTTCAAATTGATGTGACCAAGAACACACTAAATCACTTAATTTCAGTGCAACATAAAAAGGAAAATATTTGTTAACCGCACACAATATGAACAAGAAAAAACACATTTGCAATGAGCAGGATATGAACTGCTTTATTTATCAAGTGAAGTTACAACACAACACTGATAATCTTTGTTTTCAGATCATTTGACAGTTGTTTTGAGGCCCCCATGTTGCTACTCTTCAGAGGAGAATCAAGGAGAAGCACATCTTGCAATTGGCTACCTTAGATAGTTTTTCTAAGATAGTTTTTCCCCCGTCAACCTTCAAATTGCGTCAAAATGGTCTCTATCGTTTGTGCTACGTTTGTGCTGGTTTGTGCTGTCAAAAGAAATATTTGTGCTATTATGGTTTTGAAGATATTCCCGTTTTATTTTTCACACGTGACGTCACTCAGCCCCCCCCCCCCCCGTCAACCTTCAAATCGCGTCAAAATGGTCTCTATCGTTTGTGCTACGTTTGTGCTGGTTTGTGCTGTTAAAATAAACATTTGTGCTACTACAGATTTTAAATAATGATTAAAACTTTATTTTGGCCACTTGTTATGTAACCAGCCCATTTGTTATGCAACCAGCCCCCCCACAACCTCCAAATCGCGTCAAAATGGTCTCTATCGTTTGTGCTACGTTTGTGCTGGTTTGTGCTGTCAAAAGAAATATTTGTGCTATTATGGTTTTAAAGATATTACTGTTTTATTTTTCACACGTGACGTCACTCAGCCCCCCCCCCCCCCCCCCCCCCCCCCCCCCCCGTCAATTTTCAAATCGAGTCAAAATGGTCTCTATCGTTTGTGCTACGTTTGTGCTGGTTTGTGCTGTTAAAAGAAACATTTGTGCTACTATAGTTTTTAAGTAATTATTAAAACTTTATTTTGCCCACTTGTTATGTAACCAGTTATGTAACCAGCCCCCCGCCAACGTCCAAATCGAGTCAAAATGGTCTCTATCGTTTGTGCTACGTTTGTGCTGGTTTGTGCTGTCAAAAGAAATATTTCTGCTATTATGGTTTTAAAAATATTACCGTTTTATTTTTCACACGTGACGTCACCTGCCCCTGTCAACGTCTAAATCTCATTAAAATAGTCTCAGTCCTTTGTGCTACGTTTGTGCTGGTTTGTGCTGTTAAAAGAAATATTTATGCTACTATTGTCAGGTCTGTCCTTGTTCTGTTTCTTAGTTCGTTTCCCTTGTGTTGTCACGTGTTCTTCGGTTTTGTGTTTGTTTACCTTTTGTTTCCTCGTGTCTGACTCCTCACGGCCCTGCCCTTCACTGTCTGCCCGCCTTTATTGTTTTCACCTGTCCCTCGTTATCCATGGTGTATATAGTGTGTATTCTTGTTACTCGTTGCGTTCTCGTCATTTCAGGTTACGTGTTATATTCATTGTATTTCTCCGTGTTCCGTATATGTTTATTGTTTACTCGTGTTTCCGACCTCGGACTGGACAACGACTATTCTATTGCCTATGCCATTTGGATTATGTTTGCTTGTTTCTGGACTGCCTACCTGTGTACCGTGTCCTGCCAGTAAACGTTTGTTCTTTATTCAACCTCTGAGTTCTGAGTCGTGCATTTGAGTTCTGCACCTTCAATTTGTAACAACTAGGCCTATAGTTTTTAAGTTAATATTAAAGCTTTATTTTGCCCACGCTTGACCTCACCAGTCCACTTTCAAATCTCATCAATATAGTCTCTATCGTTTGTGCTACGTTTGTGCTGGTTTGTGCTGCACTGTCATGAATGTTTTTGCTACTCTTTTGTGTAGAACACAACATGAGGTTGCACGTTCTGTTTTTCAGGTGCTCTGGACAGGTCCTCATACCGCTCCCATGCCGAGAACGTTAACAAATAAAAGATATATTATATTATATTAACATTCAATAACTTAAAAACTATAGTAGGACAAATATTTCTTTTGACAGCACAAACCAGCACAAACGTAGCACAAACGATTGAGACTATTTTTGTGAGATTTGAATGTTGAGGGGAGGCTGAGTGACGTCACGTGTGAAAAATAAAATGGTAATATCTTTAAAACCATAATAGCACAAATGTTTCTTTTAACAGCACAAACCAGCACAAACGTACTTAGGACTTAGGATATCGGTTTATTTAACAAACTGGCCGATAACCAAGATAACAACGACATCCAAGAGAGCTCGAGGATGTTATGCACGCGAGTTGAGCCTAGTTGCTAGCTGTCAGACGAGCTGTCAGAATGTTGGAAATCTCTCTACATTGGGCAGACATACTGCAACTTTACCCAATCCGACTGAACATGTTGAACTCTTCTGACAGTACCCGACAATGACCAACAAACACCAACTGCTGGCGCACACTGACCCAACTGTTTGTGTTTGTTGGCGTTTGTTGGAGAATGTTGGCGTTTGTCGGGGCAGTGTGCAAGCTGCTTTAGAAGGGGCATTTAGTGGGAAGGCCTGAATTTGTGAGAAATCGTTGGTGATTACGTTCATATTAACTCTACGGACATCCTCAGATTTAAATAGCTGGCGTTCATGAATCAGGCGGAGATCTTTTCTGATGTTGGTCTTCCGAAGTCCGTTAGAAAACATTTCAGAAGACACTTTTTTTTCTGTATTTAAAAAAATAAATAATTTGGAGATCGACAGGTTGGCGACCTCTGCTATAAGGCATTATTTTGGTTCTTGTGTGTCTTTTTGAGTGAAACTAAAACTGTCTCTCATCCTTTAGCCCAATGAAGTTGTCAATACACTATGTGGATCCAACGTGATGAATAAAAATGTAAGTACACATTTCATCACCCATAACCCATAATGTAAAACAATCCCATGCCATTTCACTCATTCAGTTCATAGGCCGCACATCCCTTTCAATAGAAGCAAGTACTGACAATGTATAGTAGAAGGCTGCATCACAACTAATTTGTGCATAGCAGCTGTTACACAATGCCCAACATACTAGATGAAATTACCTGTATATAGGTGCAGAAGTGGTTTCCAACTTGCCTATAAAATAGTAATACCTATTTTAGCATGGCAGATAAACATTCTGTTAGGTGAACAAAGAGATAGTTAAGGTATGTGTGTTATTGAAATGCTTTTGTCCTTCTTTTTTTGCATAATCAAAGCGCCATGAATTGGGAAACGTAATCAATGTTCGAGGCTGCACAAACGCTGTCTTTATCTGGTTCATGGATAACTATAAGATCATGGCTGGTTTGCTACTTGGCATACTCCTACCACAGGTAAGTTATCCCTAAAGCACTGTGTACTGTGTCATAGATGTGTAGTATACTGTCCTAGTGCCCATCTCCACACAGTTAAGTTTGGTACTTATCTTTTTCCTCAAATGAAATGTATTTTTTCTGTACAAGCTTCTTTCATAGGACATTGTCTAGGCTTTCCAAAATAGTTATTAGAGGAAGTTTGGTGTCTTTAAATATGAGCACACACATATATAAATACATCTGTGTTATTCATACATACACTCAATTAATTGTACACTCAAACAGTGAAATAGTTACTCATTTTAGAGTTGCCACTTGAAAGTGACTGTCATGTAACTGTCATTTCTGTCATGTAATCATGAGAAATGTTGTTTTCCCCTCAAAAGTGATCAAACAATCATACTATACTTATGAAGTCTCTGACATAAGTGCAATCATTATTAAGCCCTCGGATTAATATTACAGCTGTTGTATCTGTATCACCATATCATAATGCTAAGTCCATTTCTCAATGCTGCATGCTTTATAATACGTTTGTGTGCCTTGCAAAAGAGCAACACTGGCCATGGCAAATTATGTCTGATATCATACACCATATCGTCTGATGATGAATTATTATGCCAAAACAAATACTGTATGTGCAGAGTAGATTTTAAAAGCTATTGAACCAGCCACTCTATTCTACCATATATTGCTTCATGTAATGAAGACTCTAGCAGTTGGAGGAGTCATGCAGTTTCTCAGGGTCCAAAACCATCTGACAGTTTTGTGTTGTATGGTTTTACAGCTGACATTATGATCAACACAGCTTTTTTTCCTTTCGCCACTGTCACCACTCAAACGTGGCAGGAGGAATACTGTTATTTTCGGTTGTCTGCTTCCTTTCTTGCCTGCCGCCTCAGTCACCTATTCTTATCTTCTGGGGACATTCTATTCCTGTCTTCTCTTACCATTAGTCTTGTTCTTCCATTTTGCCTTCATCACACACACAACCTCCTATTCATTATTTCAGAGAGAGAGAGAGAGAGAGAGAGAGAAAGAGAAAGAGAAAGAGAAAGAGAACTCAGCTATGCAGACGTGTAGAGTACGATCGGATTGATGCTTTTTGGTAGCTGAGACCCCTTCCCTTTGATTTTTGATTTTGTATCCAATGGTACACACTAAGATCAGTCAGGATCCACATATTACAGGAGCCTCATTGCCCAGCCAATTTCCTACCTCACATCTTGAGTATTTCAGGAGGAACAGGTACTGGGGTGTGTAGATGCACATCTTAGATCTGGTCCATATTTGACTACTACTCCTTATTACTCCCTCACTCAGAGATGCCAACTTTCAAGGCTGACTCGTGACAAAGATCTACCAAAACAGATGTATTTTTTGGCGTGAGATGCATTAAAGCCTTTGGAATTTTGTTTACATGCCAGCGTAAGAGAGGACGTAAAAGTGTGTCTCACACCAAAAGTGTGAGAGTTGGCAACCCCGCTTTCTTAGAACTTAGATTGAGTTTTTAATCCAGTGAATGCAACAGGGGTACGGTCGTGACTGCAGCAGTTCGTCCCAGGTGCTGTTTTTCGTCCCTCAGATGTCAAACAAAGTGTTTTTATTTCACATAAGGCATCTCCCCAGACACATTCATCACCAGGTTTAAGGCTTAATAAGCCAAACGATTAATTAACTACTCCTCTAGGCAGTCTCTTCTTGCACAGTCTCACAAACAACGATCCGTAATGGGCGGCCTGCCAGGCTGTCTGCACGCTCTCTGAGCTGGAGTTGATCCCTCCAGCAGCAGACAAATGAGCTCGCTTTCTTTACGTCGGCACCACTGCCGCTGCCCCTGGAGGAGATCATGGTGAACAGAGCGTCAAGTCTAAAATGAGCACACAACTCCACTTTGAAACACATGGGAAATGGGAGGAAGTGTTGCATTTGTGGTCAAATGTGGGAAGGCTAGAAGGGGTTCCACATTTGGATCGTGAGCTTTACGGATCACGTGTACGGGACACCTTGTCTGAAGAAGCGATTGGGTGCAGCAACAAGAGGAGAGAAACAGGGCCATGATATGCCCACGAGCACCATATGCGCACGTGCTCTGCATACGGTACATGGCATTTCAGAACATCTGGGTGAAGGGAATGAGCTTTGGTGAAATTCAGTGGATTAGTGTGGATACTTAAAAGCAATTTATCCAGATAGCTAGCAGTGTATTATTTCTGAATTTAGCTTGGTTGTGAAAACCATCTTGCAATTAGGAGGAATTAGGACTGTAGGGTAATAGTCAATTTTAGAATGGAATCAGATCATTGAATGATTTCTGTTTGAGTGCTCTTTTAAGACAACAGGAATACAAGCGTATGCTTTTGGTTACTTCTTCCCGCACTCAATTTTCTTCGACTTCATCACCTACTTCTTCATCTCTATGTCTTTCACCCAGCCTATGTATTCTTTAAAAA
>NC_045164.1:3487854-3518741 GCF_900700415.2 Clupea harengus | reverse complement strand
TATTTTAATGTTACAAGTAAACCTGCAGAGTCTGTCCCCATCACCACCTTTGTGTGTAAAGCTGTGTGTATTGCATGTGTATTGCATGCTCTGTTGATTTTGTATTTATGCCAAAGATGTGTTGATGTGTGAACATGAGGCTCATAGTGATCTGTGTGTGGATCAGGTCATCTTGTACACGCTAATGAGCCAAGAGAGGCGCAGCGATCCTGAGACTGGGTTCCTGCTCTACCTTAAAACTGGCAACCTTCACCCCATCGTGGGAAATCACATGGACAGGAGAGGTACAGATGGTGCCCATACTCTTGACACTGATATGTCAAACAAATCGCATATGATAATGTTTTTATGTTGGATATTTTCACCCTCTGTTCATTCAGAGCTTGTGAAATTGAGGAATTTGCTGGCACACCACCTTGGCAACAACTTGAAGAAAGTAGAGGGAGGGACGACATGCCTGGCACCTTTACCTGACGTCATCTCTGATCGGCAGGCCTGCAAATACTGTCCTCAGAAACAGAACTGTGCCATATATAACAAGTGGGTGTGGGGTAATTCAGTGTGAGCTTCAGCTCAAAATAAACTCAGTGGTTGTACTGATGGACTGTGGAGGTTGTACTGATGAAGTGTGTGTGTGTTTCATAGTGTGGTGACAGTATGTTTTCCATTCATTCACACTTTCTCCCGCTAAGAATAGTGAGCAGATGCATTTTATCAGTACTTCTGTCTCCTTGTAATTCAACTCTAGGCATTCATATTCTTGGCATTCAGGATATTTGTCACACATGTGTGCGTTTGTTTATTCTGAGTCATGGGTAACAACTCGTATGGTTTCTTAAAAAAAAACCAATGTGAACACATGCAGTATTTTGCCTGTCACATTGCCTTTGTTTGTGGCTCCTTTAGAAACGCTCTTGTGTTCTCTTGTGCTACATCATCACCGTGTCCATGTTTTCCCACATCTTCCACAGAGCACTGGAGACCGACCCAGTTGGCGCCCCCCAGCAGCCCTTCCTGGAGCTAGAGAGCCAGCACCTCACCCAGCCCCAGCTGCAGTACTTCAGCCACTGGGTTCTGCTCTGTGCCCTGGAGGCCCGAACCATGGAGGCCAAAGGAGGCCGCCGAAACATCTGGCTCCAGTCAGCCCAGGAGAGGTAGGCTATGGTTAACGTTTATTTATTATTCACATTATAACATTGCCTATTCAAAGGTTTTTGCCCAGCTGTCAAAATCTTTTTCAGAGTAAGTTCAGTATAGCAATAAATGCTCTTACTACTCAAAGTAATTCATTGCATTTCACGTAAAAATGGGCACTCATGTATAACATGTTGAACCAGAATAGGATGTCATGGGTACCTGTGTCTCTGTAGGGAGAGGAGTGGTGGCTGTCTTGGGAAGATGCTCAGGACGGGTAAAGTGACCACACTGGCTGAAGATGTTTACCTACACACCTTTGAGCGACAAGGAGGCGCCCAGGCCCTGACAGGTCTGAACGTCGGTGAACGAGTGGTGGTTGGTGACCAGGACTCCAAATTCATCGCCATGGCAGCTGGTTATGTGACTGAGGTTTGCGGCGCTGGAGTGAGCTGCTCTTTAGATCGGTAAGGTCACGATGTCCGCATATGTGTAGTCCATGGCACGTGTGACCTCTAATTTGACTATACATGGTAATCATGTTAATTTGTGTGACGTGTGTGGTGTTATTGTGAAGACGTGGTTGATGTCCATTAAAACATAGAAAGGTCGAGTTCCTACTTTACCAAGTAGAGCTTCAGTTGAAACGTACTGTAATTGCTGGTGCTTGGATTGGTCCCCTTTTCAACGTTATTCAACATTTATGTCAATGTTAAAATTCTTCTGTGGAACATCCAGGGATCTGTCCAAGTGTCCTGCAAACATGGTGTTCTGTTTGGACAAGGATGAGGGAGCAGGGGGACTGAGCACCCACTTCGGGAACATCTCTAAGCTTATGGAAAATTCCCCAACAAGGTGTGTGTGTGTGTGTGTGTGTGTGTGTGTGTGTGTGTGTGTGTGTGTGTGTGTGTGTGTGTGTGTGTGTGTGTGTGTGTGTGTGTGTGTGTGTGTGTGTGTGATTTCTATGGCAAGAAGTAGAGTGTTCACAGGAAACTGATGTCTCTTTCTGCTGTGTGTGTGTGTTGTTTCAGCCAAAGGTTACGGGAGCTGATAGTGGATTTCCGCCTGCCTCAGTTCATTGACAGCCTGAGCAGTGTTCTACCACGAGATGCCAAGGATACCGTCGCAAACATCCTAAAAGGTTTATCCTGATTTTTAGACTATAAATGACCCTTACAAAGGGTTCTTTAATATAAACAAAGACACATTCCATAAATGACCCTTTGTACCACTATGTACTCTCTGTGCCACAGGCCTCAACAAGCCCCAGAAACAAGCCATGAAGAAAGTGCTTTTATCTAAAGATTACACACTTATCGTAGGAATGCCTGGCACAGGCAAAACCACCACTATTTGCACACTGGTAAGGAACGCTTTTTTTCTGCTTCCGCCATTTCTCTTCCTTGCCTTGAAACCTCAGCCTTCCGTCATCGAAGTATATGCAGCTCACACCAAGTCTGTTACATATTTAGTCTTAAAATGAACTACATTTGCTGTGTCTGCTGTGGCCGGATGCCACGTGAAGTTTCACATTGACATCAGTGTTGTAGCATTTATCCAGAGAGTCCGATGACTGATGTTAAGCTGTGACAAATGTTTGGTCGCTTTAAATTTTTAGTACTGGCAGTAATGGCCTTCCTTGAAGCCATATGAAAATAGTACATATCCCTTGGCAGTGCTCTAAATTGATACTTAAATACAAAAGAGTCTTTGTTCAAAATGTTGCTAAGACCATGCGAAAGAACAAGATGTTGAGGATGTTGTCAGGTGCTCGATAAGAACTGAACATTTTACAACCTGGCAAACAAAACTGAAGTTGGCCACTTGTGTCTCTTGACGACCCCCTCAGGTGCGTATTCTCCACGCCTGTGGCTTCAGCGTCCTGCTGACCAGCTACACCCACTCTGCCGTCGACAACATCCTCCTCAAACTGAAGAAATTTAAGATCGGCTTCCTGCGGCTAGGCCGAGCGCAGAAGGTGCATCCAGACATCCGGCCCTTCACAGACGAGCATTGTCGGGCCAAAGGCATCACCAGCCTCACCGACCTGGAGCACCTTTACAACAAAGAGGTAACGCCAGAACTGAGAAAAGAACAATGCTCTCAACATATTTTATATTGAGTTCCCAAGAATAGTTAATCTAGGGTATTTATTTTCATCTCTTACAGATATGATTTGCGAGGGAGTACTTGCATATCTATTCAGGGCTCATAATCCAAACTATTGTCTGTCTTCATTTATTGTCTTTATTTGAGTTTTAAAATCTGCTGATCCACAATTACTGACAACAATATTACAATGATTTGATGAGAAATATCTTTATTTCTGCCATGCTTTCATTACTCATTGCTTTTCCTTACTCATCCATTCTCTCCCCCCCCCTCCCCATAGCTGGTCGTGGCCACTACCTGTATGGGTGTGAAGCACGCCCTCTTTAGCCGCCGTCGCTTTGACTTCTGCATCGTGGACGAGGCCTCTCAGATCAGCCAGCCCGTGTGCCTGGGGCCGCTCATCTACGCCCAGCGCTTCGTCCTGGTGGGGGACCACCAGCAGCTGCCCCCCATCGTCCAGAACGCAGAGGCCAGGTGGGCGTCTCCGTCGTTCTCCATGTGCTGTCCACTGTAGTCGTTTGTCTAGTTCTCTGTTGGAGAAACACCCTTCCAGGCCACTCATACATACACATAAATGTGTCTTGCAAAGTGTTTCTGTAAGAGTGTATTGTTCATCAAATGGCATTAAATAATCATTAGACACATTACTCAAGCTCTACAGGTTATCAGGATGGGAAGACCTGTGCAGGTCAATTATTCCAAAGAAGTCTCACTTATGTTACTATTAAAAGTGATTTTTAACATCTCTCTGGTGGATTTTCCACACTGTAACAATGAATCCAGGACTCTGGGTATGGATGAGAGCCTGTTCAAGCGTCTGGAGCACCACTCTAATGCTGTGGTCCAGCTGACCGTGCAGTACAGGATGAACAGGCGAGTACTTAGTAGTTCAAATTCTGGCTAATTTATCATATCTATCGCAGTGTTGTTAAAGAAAATCAGAGTAATGGTGTGCTTTCTCTTCTCACAGTAAGATCATGTCCCTGAGTAACAAACTGATGTATGAGGGGAAGCTCGAGTGTGGATCTGAGCGGACAGCGAGTGCAGTTCTGCAGCTGGCCACCAGGGACAGCGTTGAACAGGATTTAGAGCTGTTTATAGGCCAGGTGGAGTACCTGTCATGGATCAAAGCTGCCTTGCAGCCTCTCAACCCTGTCTGCTTCCTCGACACCACCAAGGTATAACCAAATGCTCCTGTCACTTTTTATCTATACTCTATTCAACTATATGCCTGAAGAATGGGGGCAATGTTCTTTTAATTTTGTGAAGAGCAATTACATACATGGTTCAGACAGAAACAGAAAAACGTCTCGGTTACATACGTAACCTCGGTTCCTTGAGCAGGAACCAGACATAACAGTATGGTACATGACGTCAGTCATGGGTACAAATCGAAGCATTTATCTATTCACGCCTGAAAGGCCGCGAGATCTGTTAGCGCACGCTCCTGGGCCCGCCCCCCAGGAGCCCTTATCTTATTACGCGCCCACAGAACTGCCTCGGAAAGAAACTGAGCAAGACAATCAATCCAAGGTAACACTGTACACACCAACTTTGTTATGTCTGGTTCCTGCTCAAGGAACCGAGGTTACGTACGTAACCGAGAGCGCGCACTGGACAGAGCTTATTCAAACGTTCCTCCTCTGCTGACGCAAAAGGAGGAGGTGAGAAAACTGCTAATTCAATCACCTGATTGCGAAACGGGGTTACCACCACTTTAGGTGTGTAAGCAGCATTAGGTCGCATAACCACTCTGTCACCAGCGATCGAGAACTAAAGGCACGATGGACTGACTGACAGAGCTTGCATGTCACCAACGCGTTTTGCTGACGTTAACGCCAGCAGCAGCGCGGTCTTTAAAGAGACAAACTTTATGTCCACTGTCTCCAGGGGCTCGAACGGAGGCCCTGTGAGAGCACGTAACACCACTAGCAGATCCCAAGAGGGTATGAGGTGTCTCTCTGGCACCCTGAGCCATCTCATCCCCGCCATAAAGCGTGACGCTAGCGGGTGACTGCCAGGAGAGCTGCCATTAATGCCGGCGTGACAGCCTGAAATGGCAGCCATGTACACTTTGAGAGTAGAAGCCGCCTTCCCCTCATCAAACAACTGCTGTAGGAATTCTAGAATAACGCCCAGCGCGCATTTAATGGGGTCGTGCTGACGCGCAGCACACCACCGCTCAAAACTGCGCCACTTCAGCGTATACAGAGCCCGTGTTGATACAGCTCGAGCGCTCTGTATTGTAGCCACCACCGCATCTGACAGGCCTGACGCTATGAGCCTGCACCTCTCAGGTGCCAGGCTCTGAGACGCCACCACTCTGGATGGGGATGCCACACTGTCCTGTGCGCCTGCGTTAGGAGGTCTCTCCGCAGAGGCAGCTCCCAAGGCTGCTGCACTGACATATTGACTAGATCTGCCGCCCACGGCTGATTGGGCCAGTAGGGGGCTATCAATATCAATTCCCTGCCCTCGTCCGCTATCCTGCACAGCACCTGCTGGGGGAGCGGGATCGGGGGAAAAGCATATAGGCGTAGAGCTGGCCACTGGTGGCCCAGCGCGTCTATGCCTAGTGGGGAATCGTTGCCCCCTAGCGAGAACCAGAGCGAGCAGCAGGTGTTCTGCCTGTTTGCGAACAGGTCCACCTGCGCCCTGAAAAAGCGCACCTAGATCTGGTCTATCACTTGTGGGTGAAGACACTAGTCTGCTGCTCGAGGACCGCCCCTCGGTAACAGGTCCGCACCGTAGTTGAGGTGACCTGGTATATGAACTGCCCTGAGGGAAGGACGTGCCTCGCTGCCCACAGGAGCAGGCGAGCCCATCGTGCCCGACGTGGCGAGAAACCAGGGGGTTCTCCAGATCGCCAGGGCTTTCCTGCATCTGGAGGACACCACTACTCTGCGATGCCTGTCTGTGACTGCGTTGAGCCTCATAGACAGGTACCATATTTGGAATGGCCGCATACGCAGCGTCCCCAACGGGAGCGCTATGACGGCTGACGCCATCCTTCCTAACAGGCGTTGGCAGCACAGCGACGAGACTGACTGTCCCAGTCGGAACTGGCGCACGCATGTTTTGATGGCATTTATTCGTTCTTGAGACAGCCTGACCTCCATGAAGGAGGAGTCTAGAGTCATGCCTAAAAAATGCGTAATTTGCCTCGGGCACAAAACGCTTTTTTCTCTTTATCACAAAGCCCAGTCGATACAGGTGCGCCACCACTAGATGGCCTTCCTGCACTGCTGCAGCCCCTGAATGCGAAGCAACTAACCAGTCGCCCAAACAGTTGTATACGCGTAAGCCGCGTAGACGTAACGGAGCGATGGCTGCTTCTACGCACTCTGTGAATACCCTTGGCGCTAAAGATAGGCCGAATGGGAGTGCGTTGAATTGGTACGCTATTCCTCCGAACGCAAACCTCAGATATCTCCGATGTCTGTGGTGGATCGGAATGTGGAAATATGCGTCTTTCAAGTCTATCGTGAAAAACCAATCGTTTGGCCTTATAAACTGCACAAGCCTGCGTGGGGTCAACATTCTGAACCGTCGCGGCATGAGTGCTTTGTTTAACACACGTAGATCTAATATTGGCCGATAATTCCCGTCCTCTTTGGGAACGAGGAAGTAACGGCTGTAGAAGCCTGCATTTTCCTCCTCTGGAGCAACTCTGCTTATTGCTTCTATTATGAGCAGGGAGACTATCTCTTCCCGTAGGAAGTGAGACTGTTCTCGCTGCACCACAGATTGTATCACTCCGCTGAATGGCGGAGGGGAACGGGGCGAATTGCAGCACGTAACCCCTTGTGATCGTCTTTAGCACCCATGGTGACACTGCGCATGCGCGCCAACTCGCCACCCAACCAGGGAGGTTGTGCTTTGAGTTGAATTTGTCGGGGACTAACCCGCTCATGGTCAATGAGTCTAGGCCTAGATCTACACCCACTCCGCCTAGGGAGGAGGACGAGATCTGGGGCTGCTCAAGGTAGAGCGTTTGAGATATGCTCGGAGATGTTCACTCCGTCTTGCGAAGTTTCAAAAGAGGCAGTTCTGTGGGCGCGTAATAAGATAAGGGCTCCTGGGGGGCGGGCCCAGGAGCGCGTGCTGACAGATCTCGCGGCCTTTCAGGCGTGAATAGATAAATGCTTCGATTTGTACCCATGACTGACGTCATGTACCATACTGTTATGTCGCAGTGAACTGCGACAAGGAACACAAAGTTATTTAAAGAAATCTGTTTATTCAAATAAAAACAGTGCTCTATCCTTCCTTGTTTTTGTGATGTACCATGCTGTCTAAGAGTGAAGAGACAATATGCATGTGAACCTGCCTGAAAACAAATTAAATTGGTAGAGGTTTAGAGTAGCTGTTTACAGTCCTTGTGAGCAAACACAGTTTGCCTACAGTTTATCAGGACATGTCCCCTAAAGAGTGCACACATCTTCATGGTTTTGGTCTGCAGGTTCCTGCTATTGAGACGGTGGAGAAAGGAGGCATCAGCAACCAGATTGAGGCCACTCTGGTGCATGCTGTAGTCAGCCTACTGCTTAAGGTAAGGTCCTGGAACGTCACATAATTAGTTATGTCATACCTTCAGAAGATGTTTTAGTGTCTCGCTATTGGTGTCCTTTGGATAGTAAATTGGTTTTCATTGCAGACGCCTAAGGCTTGTATTAAAAGCAGGGTTTGCCTCCCGTTAGATATATCCAATGTGTATTTTATGTCATGGATATTTCCTCATCATTTGTGAATCTTCCTTTGGTCTGTTTATATTGGCACGTTTAGGATCTGCTATGAGTAAAGGCCTTTGGATTCACCCACTGGGCTTAAACTCTTAAGTTATGGTCTAGTACTGACACGGCATGTGCAATGGAATGCTGCTCATGTGCCACCATGCAAAAATGCAAAAACAAGGTTCAGATTGTCCAAGTCCTCCCCAGTATTTGTGGACCTTCGAGGTTTACTTAAGATAGAGGAGCTGTTTTGTGTCATCCAGCTTGTGCGCATGGATTTATGGTCTAGCCCTGGACTTTGCCTTCTCTGTCATCAGCTGCAGTTTAACAAGAGCTGTTTTTATGACCATGAAATGAGGACGGGTTCACAGTCTTTGCTGTAGGACTGTTTTTCACACTTCTGTGTTCTACTTAGCCATTTTACAGACTCAGAATTGTAGGCCTATATTATAAACTTATAAATGAACCAAGTGAGGATATATGATAATGCAGGTTGTTGCCGTGCCAAGTGAGTCACTGTGTCAAAATTGTAAATATTAAATATGAACACATTTATTCAACATTTAGGCAGCTATCAGTATAGCTATTCAAAATGTAAGCATCTGTTACCACATTAGGCTCTATAATAGAATAATATGGGAATAATAGAGAATAATTGGGGGGAAAATAAATTGAGTAATTTCAAACGTATGTCCCAGCCATGGCAGCACTACATAGGACCTTGGAGAACGCTGAAGGGACATGGGTCGTTTCAAAGTGACTTAATTGTCTATAATACTATAATATAAGTGGCTTAATAAGGTTTTGCACAGACATTTATAGAAACATTGAGATGTCATCTGTATGCTGTATTGCTGACTGGGTGCATCTTTTTCAGTCTGGCTGTAAAGCGGCAGACATTGGCATCATTGCGCCATACCGGCAGCAGCTGAAGACCATCTCTGGGCTGCTAGCGAGCCCTGCCTTCAGCCCGGTGGAGGTGAACACGGTGGACAAGTACCAGGGCCGCGACAAGAGTGTCATCATAGTGTCCTTTGTCAGGAGTAGCCTGGAGGCTAATGTGAGTAGAGCACTTTTTTCCTAGTAGTGACAATAATGGAGCAGTATCACACAGACTTCTCAGCTCCCAGGATATCAGCCTGCGTGTGTCTTTTTGTTACAGTCTGTAACAGTGTTACTGCGTATGTGGTACAGTCTGATATGGAAGTGAAACTCTTCAGGCAGCCTCTACTGCTTCAGTTGTGGTGATGGAAGAGCTGGCCTCAGTTAGTGTTTTTGGAAAACATGGCACCAAATGTAATGCTCTTTTTGTCCAGATGGGGGAGCTACTGAAGGACTGGAGGAGGCTGAATGTGGCCATCACCCGAGCGAAGCACAAGCTCATCATGATCGGTTCAGTCAGCACACTCCGACGCTACGCACCCCTGGAGAAGCTTCTCACGCACCTGGAGCAGGAGCGCATGATATCCTTTTCCGCACTGGCAAGTTATTATTCCAAGTGTTACTGAAGTTCAGCAGCACATATCGGTGCCATGTAGAAACGCTGATCCATTAGTGTTTTATTGGAGACCAAAGTATGGTAACTAATATAATTGTGGTGGTGATTAAGGAAACACTGCAACAATTTGCCACAGGAGAATGGAATACTATTTACCATTACAGACCTGCGACTGACCATTACAGCCCTGCGTCTGCCACAGATGACAGATTTATTTTCTTTTTATTGTCAGAGCATTTGGTTTATTCATTGCTATTGGGATGTAAAGAGAATTTCTAGAAATATAACAAAATTGCTTCTGAAATACATTGCCTACCTTAGCTTTAAGCTTTAGCCATATAGTCACGCTCTGCAAATGTGTGATGTGTTTCCTTTTTCTGAATAATGATTTCCTCCTTGACTCATGCCAACATGTTCCAGCTACCAGTGGCAGCTCATGAGGTACTGCCCACAACATTTCTCTGAAGTATACAGTGTTGGCCTTCCGATTACCTCAGTTTTACACTAACCTCAAAAACACTCCACCCCCACCTCAGAAATCAGAAATGTTCATTTGGAAAAACATTTCACTGTGAAACCGTGTTGCTTTTTAATGCAGTCAGGCATGCTGTTTATACATGTATTACTGTGAATGTTATTAGCTGTCTCAGTCAGACCTCAGGTAACTCATCCTAATTTTATGAATGTATTATTAATAGTATTTTGTATTGTAAATCAGTATGTTTGTTTTAATTTTGTATTTTAAATGAACTTGTTCTAATAATTAAAAACTTTTAATTATGAGTGTTTACCCATTGCATAAGCAAGTTAGTTGACACTGATTATATTTTAGTAATGACATTGAATTAGTTTAACTGTGTCCAAAACTAGAAAAATTTGAACAGTTTCTCAACATTACAGACTGATGTGATGCACACACACAAACACACACGTAGTTCTCCACCATCTTGAAGCACTCTTACTGATTAATTTATTAGAACAATAGAGGATACTCATTATAATGGTCACTGAAAAAGCAGCTGAAATTATGACAGAACAGGCTACTGAAATAGATGCTTGACTCCGATGTCCTATGAGGATTCTACTGACTATGACATGGTCATGCTCCCATAATCCATTGCGTCGGCAGGTTCCAGAGGTCTAGAGGGTCATTGTTCCCTGAAGGACAAACACCGCTCTGCCCGCAATGTCCAACCTGTGCCCCTTGGTCTCGAGCTCCAGCTCTCCTCCACGGCTGGAGGTCTGGTAGGCTGTAAAGCATAGAAAACCGCTGGTCACAAATGTGAGAGAAAAAAACCACGTGACATTTTTTTGATACCCTTCAAACAATTCTGATGGTAGTCCAACAAGTTACACAACCCATATGCAAATGACATGGTTGCATATAAATCCAGCTTCATTCTTCATAGGTTCCAGACAAACAGATGGTGCTCTTCACAAATGATTATAGTCCTGGTCATAATTACTCAGATCAGTGAGGTGGGTAGGTCTGACCTGGCAGTCAGCAGTCCTGCTTCTCTGAACAGATATAGCTCACCATGTGCAGTCCCATAGGGACCAGTCATGGAGGCACCTATGACTCACACGTGCTAAATGAATGACACATTCACAGCAGTGACACAAGAGTGTAGGAATTGCAGCTAACTACCAAAAGCTATCTACATCCAGCCATATCCTTCACTGGCCTATACCTGCTAGGGAAGAAAAGGGAGTGCTTTGTAAAGACGTAATTTCCTAGACCAATGAGGGAATAGGCGTCTGGAAGGTTTGGGTGGATTTGTCTCTGCTTTGCTTTGCTGAAAAAGTTACATTTGTTAAAACATCTTTCTTATTATATTCATACTTAATCTGACTCCATTTTCTGTGTCTGACTCCACTCTTTTGGGAACCCAGTCTAAGCTCCTCGCTTTTACTGTAGTTTTACTACCGGAATTGTAGGCTGATCTCCAACTCAATGCACCTATCGTCTGTATTTGAATTTCCTCCGTTACTCACTAATAACTGTGTTATTCACTGGGATGGTGTCATTGAAGGATCTTGTCACGGCCGGCCGATTCCTTCTTGACAAATCCGCAGACATAACCCGCATCTAGTCTGAACTAACCCAGAGGTCCTACAGGTCTGTTACAGGGACATTTCAGCTTGTTAGATCTCCGTGGCTCAGTGACAGAGCGCCAGACTGCTTGTCCGCTCTATGTATGTCCCTTTGATCCAGTGCAGAGGCTGGTCCGCAATCCTAACCCTATATCATACAATTAACAATTTATCTGCAGCATGTCTAGTCCAGTTGATTCTAGCCAGGAACCTCAAAAAGTGTGTTGTCCACTCTAGGTCTGTAACCAAATCCTAGTCAGTATTACCGGAACACCATAACCAGAATACCCATCAGTTAAGAATTTCACCAGAGGTCATAGTGGGTCAGAATTACCAATTTATTACGTCAGGTACAAGTGACTACTACCAGTTACAATCTAACAAGTCTAAAGTTAAGAATAGAAGTTTAAACCACCACATGAAACATAAAAACACTTAGAGAACATGAACATACCTGGCTGCTTAGAAGTGGCTACTCACACGGATGTGAGGGAGATCTGAACTGCAGAATGCTCCAAGTTCTTTGACTGTCTTACCCTTAAGTACACATTTTAGTCCTGCATCTGGCCTAATAATTACCCCCATAGATAAGAGGTTTCTCAAGATGAGAATCACACATTAACAACCAAAATGGAGGGAGTTCTCACCCAAATTTGGGGTGGACCCCCTCCAAAGAGAGATACCTTTGCACTCTCACAGAGACCAGAATTATCAGGTCTCTGATATCCATGTTTTAATTAATATATAAAGCTGTAGAACTGAGACCATTTTCCCACTCAGACTGAGACCATTAAAATAAACCCAAACATGACAAAGAAATCATATTACAATGCAACATTTCACTTAAGCACTCTTTACATTCATTCCTCTGCCCCTAGTTTCACCCCGGCATGGAAAAGCACAGAGAGAGAACCAGACACATAGGTTTGAGATAAGAGTCTCAGCAGGGGGTGGGAAAATCAACAATTGGGACAGTGCATCTCTGGAATGTTTGTAGGGGCTACCATAAACCAAGACCCAGGCCCCATCAAATGAGAAGTTACTAGAGGAAGAATGTTATCTGTGATTTTCCACTGCAAGATCCATTTCTGCCCTTTACAGCTTCAAACCCTGTCTTTAGATATGCAGATCCCCAACCTGGCAGTGGAGGCATTACATTCTGTTAATAGTTTACCAGCCTGGGAGAGAAAAATGTGTCCCTAGGGTCATTAGATCTAAACCTTTGGCTGCACCATGGGCATGTGCTGGTGGGAGAGAGAGTGCTATGCCTCTCTGACAAAGAGAAAATAGTATTGTAACAGTAGCTCAGACTGGCCAAACATTTGTATGTATTCCCTCATCTGAATCGATCAGCCTCTCATCAGCCCTGATTGCCCCACAATGGCCAGACAAATTTGTTGGTGGAGATGGTTCAAAGGCTCTATAATCAACCATAACATCTCAAGATTTGCAGTAGTCTTCTGCCATATACAGTAGGTTTACCCTCCTGTCTCTGGAGTAGATAGCTGGTATGAAATATAGTGATTATGTAGTCAAGAAAGCCATGTCTGCCAGCTATGGAAAATCTTGTCAAATGGACTAATCCGTAATCCAAGTTTTCTAGCAGAAAACCAAATGGACGTGCTACGGGCAATGCCAGTGAAAATGGATACCATTTGACAGTCTGGAACCAATAACACAAAACCAATTTTACATAATACAAGGACAATTCTGAGGACAACATTGGATTAGGGGTTAAGTGTATCGAGACAGTAAGACAGTCACAGTATTAGAAAATGATATTTAGAGAGCATGTTTGAATGTCAGCCTCAATGCAGTAGCAGTGACATTTCTAACATATCCACGCTTCTTTTCCTACCTAGCAACCTCTGCTTCCCCAGTTTCTCTGACCAATATTTCGCAAGGACAGAATGCGCTGATCCTATGGACAATAAGAAAGATATTAAATGAGATGTATATACGTTAACACACTAGTCTCATGCAGTTGACTGACTGTGCAGTGTTTTGATATTGATTGCAGTAGTCTTACCAGTTACTGGGTCCTCAGGAATCCCATTCCACGGTGAGAAGTACCTGGAGAAGAAGTCATACCCTGGCTGGAATGCAGGGGCCCCCTTTATGGTGACAATTACACCTTTAACCTTGCCAGTGTGTTCACTAGTCATCATCTTCTCTGGATCTGGTTTCAAAGATGTCAGTGCTGACCTGATGAAAGGAAGGGTTCAGATGTATCCGCAGATTGTTGATTTACCAGAAGACTACCCTGTGGGTGGGCTGTTGCCACTCTCTTTGTTCTGCTAAGAACTTTATCAACTGTCACCTTGTGTCTGTATAGAATGGAGAGGGGATTGTTAAAGTCTTATGAGTACCCAGAGAGACGTAAGAGTAAAGACTTCCAGCAGGTCATTGGACTGTAGTTACAAGCATAACCATCACTCTGTTTCCCTTTCTATGACCACTATGAAGGTGCTTATAATTGGGAAGGTAGTCCAACATTCCTGTTATGAAGCTTTCCTGCCCCAAAGCACATGGTTACAGTTGTAACCCTGGTTCTCTGAGTGAGATGAGCAAGACATCTCACTGTGGGACATGTCCCTTGCGTGGTCATTTGCTGAAGCCCAATTCAATCATGCCTTTAGGCCTAATTGGTCAGTGCACAAAGGTCCTGCTTCCTCCTACCAAAACCTACTGCACAGACCCAATCTTTTATTTCAGAAACCAGCTTTTGCTCACGGAAGGCAAGAGGGGCACTGTGTTGAGATGTCTCACTCATAGACCTGGGGTAACAACCATAACCTAATGTTCTCTTTCAATCGACTCGCTCAACATCTCACTATGGAATATAGCAAGTCTACAGAATACAGAATATCTATATGAATTTCAGACTAGGAAACTAGGAGAAAGGGATCTACTCATGAAGAAATGCAGGCTTAGTGTCCGGTAACCAGGACTGCTAGAATCACTATATGGTCCCCACAGCTGAAGCCTTGCTCATTCTTTCTGAGGTAAAATTACTTCCGAAGATGGGAACATGGAGGGTGTAGTTGTGAGGGAGGACAGGGGCAGGGTAGCATTGTGAAGCTGCTATCTGGCCAAACAGATGTTGCAGTGGATGCAATAGTCCACTTGCACCACTCCCAGCCCCAGGTGGTTTGAAACCCGGCAGTTGAAGCAGACTTAAGGTTCTTTGGATCCATAATATGCTGATAACAGGCATCCTACTACCCAGAAGGTTCAGTGTCACAGGTGGGGAGATGAGATACTAGATCTAATACACTGTCCAATTTCCAGTCTGGCAAAGCATTGCAATCCAAATCAAAGCAGTAATCCACCTTTGAGAAGAACATCTTGAACCTACAGTTGCACTACTCCAGTTTCTTACTTGTATGTCCAGTTATTGAATAAAGTGTGAGAATGCTGGTGATACCTCCCTATTCCATCATGTAGTCACAAGGCAACAAGTTGTATAAGTCTTAAGCCAGAATAATAACAAGCACTGCCGTTACAGCCAGCAGACAAAATATGTTTCATCCATATAGATCATATTGTGTACATTTCCTAATGTTATACAATATATTATTTATATTTTAAAAGGGATTTACGTGTCACATGTGTCGGCAAGACGCAACAACAGTTTTTTTGTGTCTTCACTGTATCGTGCATCCTCTAAGGGCAAGTCTCCCACAACGACCTGTAATACAGTTTCAGAAACAAAACTAAATTTAGCATTTCATGTGGTGATGTGAGGTATCTGCTTTGGTTAATTGATGCTAGTCCAAATGTTTCTTTCTTTACTTACTTTAATTAAGTCTGCAACCTCATGTGGATCCTGCAACACATATTCCATTGCTTCAGCTTGAAACTCTTAGTCATGTATTCATGAAACTCTTATTCATGCCTGTAGTATTTTTTTTTTGTATTACGGATCATGAAAACGAGTCTGACCTGGGGAGTACTTGTATATAGGGGGAAATCCATCACAATGCAGTCCCCACGCATGCGGATGCATAGCTCTCCACTCAGAGTATCAAACACTATCTCCCGGTTTATATTTTCTGACAGTTCAAAAAAAAAATATATAGTAGTAAATTAGTAAATAACCTTAAATCATATTCAGTGCAATCTGTTTATGGCTAGATGAATTAACAATATCAATGGTCAATAACAAAGTCAATATGTGTTCAATCTTTCAAGACAGAACCAAGGTCAGAGTAGGGTATTGGCTACTTACTTTTGTGATAAAACAGTACAGCTGATGAAGCAAGGGTGGCATGTCCACACAGGCAAACTTCATTAGTGGGGCTGAACCAACGTAAATTAAAACGTGACGCTAACAGAATGAAAGTAAATGTTATAACAGTGAAGTTAAAGGTTTACCATGTAACTTTGATAAAAAAGAACTTTCCCCACCTGAAAATGTCAAAACTTCTAAAAACTAGCAAGAATATGACCATTCAGAATTATTGCCCCTGCATGTCTAAGTAAGGTGGTTGTATTTTGGTGGGTAGCAATTAAACTATATCCTAAAACTTTTACACTAACTATAGGGATTAATATGTTCACAGCAAAAAAGGGCGGGACAATTTTTTATGTACTGCACACTGGTGGACAAAAAACAGGATTATAACTGTTGCAATACATTTAGGCATGTTTAAGAAATATTTAAGATGTAACGTGTAAGAAATTGAAGCTGTTCCTAAAATACCATCTCTCTTTATAAAATACACTACAATTTGACTGTCACATTTGATTTCAAATTCACAGGACACAACATACATTTAGGCTGTAGGCTATACAACACCATTTCAGTTTTAGAGTGTTTTTCCGTACATTAGTCTTTTAATATTCGCCATATCAGCTACATCCAAATGGCATGTTTACTTTGTAAAGTTCATGCAAACATACAAAAACAAATACCTGTGCTGAAGTTGTCAGCTGAATTTTTACAAATGACAAAGGCTGTTTCAGACAAGTTCATCTCGGTTGCAATTTTTTGGTACAACTCCTCTGACAATGGCTGTAAATATTAAACAATTATATGACAATTTTACTTTAAAGAAACCACCACACTTATACCGTCATGAAAGCACCATCAAGCTTATAATGTAATTGGGTACAATGCTGGTTAATAAATACAACACACTCTTTGACTTACTTTTTGCAGCAGACATACACATGCCGGATTACCTTTGAAAGGTAAATTGGTAAATGCGTCCACAATGAAAACTGGTATATTCATTGCAGATTTTTTCCAGAACTCTTGTGAACACTGACTTTTCACTGGTTTACCTTGTGGAGTGGATGTTAGACTTTATACCTTCAGCATTAGCACATCCAAGCCCATCCTTAAAGGCACAGTCTGCAAATCCTGTCATCAGACCTGCTCCCCAAAACATTGGCCTGCTATGAGTCTCATGTTTTACCCGACATTACTCAGGCACCAGGAAATTGGTATTTCCAAATCATTGTAAAGTCAGTTGGTTAGAGACAGATTATTATATAAAATCTCATGCACTCATGCATAGATGTGCAATGCTGTGCTTTGCCTTTATGCCAATTTGTAATCCGCAGGTGTTAGGAAAGTACCTGTTTTTGCCACTATTGCAAGTTTTTTAAAATTCCAAACCTATGTAGAAAATCAAGTTAAGGCAGAGACATTGTATGGACTTCGGTTGTGGTTATAATGCAGTAACTGAACTGCCTGAAAGACACTAACTAAACATAGTCTCGCGAGAGATTACCTAAACGCTGTTCCTTAGCTACCTACCTGAGGACAGGCAGGCGGTTGACGGTAAAGATAAACATCGTTGTTTAACTCCTGTGTGGTTGTACATTTATTTGTTCACAGAAGTTCGTGTAAACGTCTGGTTTATAGTAACTATAATATGAAATGTCATTGTGATGTCGGTTCATCATGTTCGAAAATATGACTGTTTTGGCCAACGTTGCTTAACCGATGACTGTGTCCTACTAGCTGTTTGCTAGCTGGCACAGCGTTCTGTGTAGTAGTGGTGGTGGAACTTGTCCTTCTTGCCAACCTCGAGTGCTTTATGTTGTCCTTGTGTGTGAATGTGTTGCTAGATTGCAAATATAGTGGTGTACAGATAATGTGCTTAGTGTCATTTCCCAACACTCTCTTTCTTCTATTTGCAATTCGGCTAGCTAGCATAGGAGAGTAACGTTAACTCAACCGTCTCCTTAGCAAATAAATACACCTTGGATACAGATGCTAGCGAAATGGTGCATTTTGACTGGCCAATAATCTAGGCAACTTGAACCAGCTAGCGAGCTAACGTTATCTTATTAACTTACTACCCAGAACATCGATCTATGCTACAGGTGAAGCTCGCTGTAGTCAAGTCAATGTCAGACTTTGGTGCTAAGGTTAATGTAATGGTTTGTGGGTGTCAGTGGCGTTAGCTAGCTTCTTCGTTAATGCTACATCTGGGAACTCATAAACTTGATGTTAGAGGCTAAGCTTGAGCTGTCACTGTTATGATCAACGTTAGTAGCGACAGTGCTAGCTGTTTTAGTTAGACAGCCTTGTTTCCGTTGGAAAATATATTCTGTCAATATTATTTGCAATTTGGCTAATCCACGACAAGCTAATTTATAATTGATGATGCTGCATAAATATTGCAGTAGTATGTCAGTGCCTGTGTATACAATGTTGAAACAGTTTAAATGCACCATTTTAGTAACCCCAACGTGATAGAACGGGTTTAAGTTGTGTAAGTGTCAATGTCATGTATGTTGACCTTGAATCAGTTGATTTTCCACATGCGCCCACACATTCTACACCTGCATTCAGGCATGAGAACTGGATATATTTGTACCGTAGGTTATACCGAGTCGTACAAGGAAAAATACAAAAAAGTAATTAGTGTAATGGGCAACAGGCCTTTTCTGGAGCAAGGACTAATGTGCACTGTACTTGTCCTGAGTAAGTTTATTTTAGCCTTTGAATTAATCTGATTTTGTTCCTTTTTAGTAACTGTCCACAGATTGAAAATGTCTCACAATGATGAGGGATATGTGGTGCGGATTAGGGGTTTACCATGGTCATGCACCCAAGAAGAAGTAGCCTCCTTTTTCTCTGGTGAGGACTCTTTTTGTGGTCAGTAGTCAACTACAACAAGCACCCTGGGGCCTTACGTATTAAAAAGGTGGATATTGATAAGTTTGATTTCTTTTTCAGATTGTGACATTGTGGGGAAAGTGAATGGGGTATGTTTCACATACTCCAAAGAGGGGAGGCCTAGTGGAGAGGCCTTTGTAGAGCTGAAAACAGCAGAGGATTTTAAGAATGCGTTGGCCAAGGATCGCAAATACATGGGTCATCGGTATATTGAAGGTAGATAGATGATATTCAGTGGTGTAACATCAGTAGTACTGAAACATGTAAACTACTGTATCTCTAGAATGTTGTGTATCAGTTCACTTCTTAAATCATCCATCCAAAAGTATGCTCATAATTGTGAATGGAATTGGTGACATTCACAGTGTAAGAATAAGCCAGTGTTGAGGCCTTCCTCTGAAGTTTCTGAGTGTAATCTGTGTTGAGGTGGTTCCTTCAGGCTTTAAGAAACATGATGTTCTGTCTTGAAAATGGCTCTCTTTATATTTCTCATTTTACATTTCACAAATGTTAATTTGTGACTTACCACACCTCATACCTTTTCTGGCTCGTGTAGTTATCTAGGTAGCCGCATTATTGTGACCAGTTTATGAATTGTACCCATTATGTAATCATTTGGAGAAACACAGTGGCCGGAGGCTTCTGTTGCTTGTAGGGAGTTGAATTTTGCATTCAGTGTGTGTGCAGCTTTCAGTAATCGAAACATAATCAAAAATGCAACTACTGAGACAGCAGCCAAGAGAGCAGCCATGGCTTTAGTTTTATCATTCTTTTTGTGTACATGCTGATCTTTGCTGTGTTCAGTTAATTTGGATTTGCGTCATGCTTGTGACATTGAATCAAGTCACTTCACCAGTGCTGCAACCTAAATCTGTGCTGTGCTCTGCCCATCCTGTAGTATTTAAGTCCAACCGCAGCGAGATGGACTGGGTTCTGAAGCGCTGCGGCCCCACAGACTATGACAGCAGCAGCGGCTGCACGCTGCGCCTCAGAGGCCTCCCCTTCGGCTGCAGCAAGGAGGAGATTGTGCAGTTCTTCGCAGGTATTTGTGCCATGTCTTTACACCAGTGCTGTCCACAGTGCTGCTGTAATGTTAAGAGCTCTTTGCAAAGCAAGCAAGTACATTCTGAGGATGGCACCACTATTTTTGTCGGAGCCTTGTGTAGTCTTTTTTTGAAGGAATGTTGGGGCTTGATTCATCCTACAAATATTATATATAGCATTGAAATATTTTCTTAAAGCAAACAAATGAAACGGTAATTTGTGCTTTTGTGTTTGGATGCAAAAGTGACCTAAATCTGTTAATGTCAGCTGCTGATATATAGCTTGATCTGATCAATCCTATGGCATTACGTTAATGGGCTAACTCATAATGAATGTTATATTTGGTTCTTAAATCAAGTGTTATTCAGGAAATAATGTTCCTAAAATCTGAATTGGTGGCAGGGTTTGGTTGTGGGGTGTTTTGTTTCTGATCATTTCTCCACAGTTGGGATCTGTTGCGTTTTTTTTTTTAATAACATGTCTCCCCTTGTGGGGTTATTTGTCCTTTGGGTTAAAGGGTTGAAAATCGTTCCAAATGGGATAACATTGCCGATGGACTACCAGGGGAGGAGCACAGGGGAAGCCTTCGTGCAGTTTGCCTCAAAGGAGATAGCAGAAAAGGCACTGGGGAAACACAAGGAAAGAATAGGGCACAGGTGGGGCCAGCAAGACTGGGGCTGGGGCTATGGCTGGGGCTGGACTGTGCTCTCACTGACTGTGGGGCCAGGACTGGGTGGGTGAGAGGGAGAGGGAGGTGTGTGTATGTGTGGTGGGGGGTTGGGAGTGGGGGCGGGGGGGTTGGGGGAAGGGAGGGTTGGTTGGGTTCATGCATCTTTCTGCTCCAGAAAAAAGATGTGTCATTTATATCCATTTTCATCCGAACCTTCCCTCATTTCTACACCTGGGCATTGATCTCACCTTATTCTTCACAACATTGGAGTTTCTCTAGAAGTCACAGGTCATAGTTGCTACTGCTGATAGTCAGAGTATGTTTGATACTGGGTGAAATGGCCTTTTAGTATGTCAAAAATGCATTTCGTTTATCTGAAGCTTTGTCTTTATTGTAAGAAAGCAATAAAAGAAGCACTCTTGTGTAGCTACAGCATTCAATTAAGGAAGTGACATTCAGTTTATTGGGCCTAAACCCACCGAAATCCTTAAGATATTGCTATAAGTTTCAAATAGTGTTTAGGATCAAGATAAAATGCACCTTTTGCGTGCTTAGCTTAGCTTAGCTTATAATGACTCCATACTTCTTGAATCCAGGTACATCGAGATATTCAAGAGCAGCCGCAATGAGATCCGGGCATACTATGAGGTGCCCCGGAGGATGATGGGACAGCGGCCAAGCCCGTACGATCGCCCCATAATGGGTCGCGGTGGGTTCTTTGGTCCGGGTCCAGGGAGAGGTGGAGCAGTTCTGGACCAGATGCGCAGTGGGGGTAGCTACAGCGGTGGTGCGTTCACTCTGTCATGCACTTTAAAAGGGATATTACACTGGAATATTTGTTCAGTATGTATGCATATTATAGCTCTCGAGTATTTACCGAGGAAACTTTAGGATTTATCAACTGCATTCTAACTTAATGCTGGACTGATTTTGGTCGTTAATTGTGCTTAGTAACAGTTTGGACCCAAAATTATCTAAAAATAGGGCCCAGGCTTTTATAGTCACCATCTACCTGAAATCTGCTTTGTAGGTTATGGAGGCTTTGACAACTATAATGGCTTCAACAACTACTGCTTTGGCAATGGCATGTTTGAGGAGCGAGGAAGGGGAGATCGAAACCGAGGTAAGAGATCAGTTCAAAAGTGACATCAATGACTAGGTTAGTTTTAGGTTCCCCTTCCTGCATTCTAACCCACAACGTTGCTTTTGTCTGTGTGCGCGTGTGTGTTTTTGTTTTATTTGTGTGCCCGTGTCTGTGTCTGTCTGCGTGCCTTTAGCCAGTAGCAGCAACCATGGCTACGGTGGAGGGGGCGACACTGGTTCGAGTTTCCACAGCGGACACTTTGTGCACATGAGGGGCCTTCCATTCCGAGCCACAGAGGCCGACATTGCCAATGTAAGAGCATAGTCATTCATTTAGCTCCACTTCGCTGCTCTCAGAAAGGGACAGTTGTAAGTTCCAATGTTCACTGTTGCTTCTGTCTGATGTTTAGCAATGCCCCTCTGTTGTGTTTTTGTCGTTGCAGTTCTTTGCGCCCCTTCACCCAGTGCGGGTGCGCATAGACGTGGGCCCCAACGGCAAGTCTACAGGGGAAGCCGATGTGGAGTTTGCGTCGCATGAGGATGCGGTGTCAGCAATGTCCAAGGACAAGAATCACATGCGTATGTGCCCCTAGCTGCTGCTTTAGTATAGGGACCAAAACCCTCTCAAGCGTGGTGTTTACACAAGAATGAAAAGGGCTAGCAGCTGATGTTCAGCGTGCAGGAAACTTGTTTTGAGGATTGTTAGGGATTTGCTAAAGCTGCTCAAAGTCAGCAGCAGGTATACAAGGGAGCCTTAATGCCTGTGCTTTTTCTATGTAGCACTGCATCTAAATCTGGATTTATTGTCAGTGTAAAGTATATGGGGGACAAAACACACCTTTTGTGTTGGTTACTAGCGTTTTCAGGTTTTGAAACAACATTGCATGAGGAAATGAAACCGGAATCTACTCTCACCCAGTGTTGACAACGGGTTCCAGTATTTACAACTCCACCAAAAATGAAATGCTATCATGCTCACCATTCTTGTGTTCATTGATGTTCTGGTAATATTTTGGGGGCAGTATGACCATATGAAAAAGGAGTTAATTAATGCATTCATCTCTTTTAAAAAAAAAAAAAATGTTTTATTCTTTTTTCTCTCATCAGAGCACCGTTACATTGAGCTGTTTTTAAACTCAACTTCAAGTGGAGGATCCGACATGGGTCAGTATCACATTCTAAAAAAAAAATGCGGTTCCCCTTAATTATAAAATTGTATGAAAAGTCGAATTTAATCTGTTAAATCTTAAAACACATGGGTGAAATGTGGTCTGACTGTTTTTGTTTGTTTTTTGCAGGGCGTGGTGGTGCGTTCTACAACAACTCTGGAGGCATGGGCTCACGGGGAAGTGGGCTGAGGGGAATGTTCTAGAGTAGACTCTGTTTGGAGTTCCACCATTTTCAACCAAAAGTTGGAAGAGTTGTTTTGTATTTGGATGTTTTTCTCATGTTCATAAAAATGTACTTAGGATATTTTCCAGTCTCAAAGAGTGGAATTAAAAAAAAGCTATGTCTATACAAATATATAAATATATATATACATATATATATATTTGGGCTCATTACATAGGTTAACCCGCTATTGTAAATTTTACTCATTAAAATTTTATATAAACTTTTGTTGCTGTTCATGGTTTATTGTTTGTGGGATTTTTTTAAATGACAGTTGGATTGCAAGCTAGGTCTCTCAGTTTACTAATTCATGATCAGATATCCCTTTACTGTAGTTCCATGTTGATATGCATTTTTTTTATACTGGATATATGTCTGAATATTTCAAGACTTGACCCAGAGACACAATAAAGACGATATTGCTATATTTTGCAACATACCTTTAACCATGTTTTTCTTTCTTGTCTTCTTTTTCCAGTTTACCTTCATTTTCGTCTCAAGTACATATAAACACAGAATAGGCACGAGTCAGTCCTCTGAAGTGTTTATTTTGAATCTGGTAAATGGTGATTCTTAGGGGTATTCTAAACTTGAGTTGTAATAAGTAATATAACTATTTGAATTACTTCATCAAAGTAATGTAACTTATTACATTCCATTACTTTTAATTTGCAGATGAGAGCTGCTGCAAATTCAAACTATAATGGGACTCGAGTCAGAGAATGCAAACCTTTGCTAAGGCCAGATGCCATATGGGGCAACATTAGGGAAAGTCAAACAGTTTGTGGAGCTGCGCTGTGAGTCGGATCCAATTCAAAATGTTCGACCTTGGCCCAGGCCACGCCTTTTTCATGAAAGTTGGGCCTGTAGTTCACGCGTAATCATGCGCACAGTAATCATCGATATTAGTTGCTAAAAACGTGTCTAAACCAGCCAATAGAACACTATCATTAGAAGGCGACTCGAATACTTTCCCTCCCAATAGCAATTAAAAGTCACGCTTTTACGCAAAAAATAGCGAAACGCTCTCTTCACTCCGTGTGGGCATGCCGATGGTGTAGCTAGGACTATATGTCTAACGTAGTAAGAACAACAACAACAACCCTTTACAAGGCCCTCCACACTTTTTTTAGCAAATGAAACGACCGAACAATGCAATAGTCCCCCAATGTTCAAACTGTCAAAGACGAGAACAAACAATCCAACTGGCCGCTGCCTGCGAAATTTGCATTGAGACAGTGCACAATTAAGACCTGCCCACACTGGAGGGGAAAACAATTAATCGCTCTACATTTACTTTGTATTGGGTGAAGGTGGTCAAAATGGCAAACTGGGAGGCCGGAGTACGGTTCAAATGTACGGTGATGCAAGGGAAACCCCTCTGGAATGGGAGCATTCAGTTATGGTTCCTTGAAACCACAAATTTAACCTCTACCCTCCTAAAGGCTTATTTTTATACAGGTCACTTCTCTCCACTCATTGACTGAAACCAGTTGATTGAGCAATGATCTGAGATAGGCAAACATCACTGGCAAGTGATCAGATACTAGTAAATCATAGGATATAATCTAACAGAACACTTCAATGTCCACAGTCATGTTAATAAATGGACAGTATTTCAGCCCTTTCAGACAACCAAAAGTGATATATTTGAATTTGATATGAAAACTAATCAGTATCCATTGTGCTTCCACACAAATACAAAAACAATCAACAGATATAACCACCAGTGGTTTAGTACATATTTATCCAACTGTACAACATTTCACAATTGAAATATCTGGCCGTTTTATGAAGTCAGGTCTTGTTGCAAGTTCGGTTTTAAATATATCATGTAACTGGCATAAATTATCAATCATACTGACATCATACATATTCTTTTGTGAGGCATTCCAGTTTTACACTTTTAAAAAAAAAGGAAATAAAGTAAAAACCTTGGCGTTTTTATGACCATTATGTGCTATGTTACATATAGTACCTCGTTCTAAATACAAGTACAGATTTCTCTTAGTAAATGGCAAGTTTTGTAGAACTGATACTGTGCAGTTTTGTCATTAAAATCAAAGCAGCATTAAGAATCTTAGTGCTTTAGGGTGGTCAAACGTCTCTGTCTGACTTTTCTACAAAGAAATGTCTGGAAATGTCCTCATTCATTATTTTGGCTTCTTACTTAGGCACGTGTGAATATCAATCAATATCTTGCACTTCAGTAATAAATCAGATATCTCAACAGTCTTCTGTCCATCACATGGGATAGAGCATTTATCACAATAGTCTTCACTGATTTGATGCATTGTATGGACTACAGAGAGGTATTTGTACTTCAAGTTTGGAATGTTCAGTCATTCTGAATGTCTGATTTTGGCCAGCTGCCAAAAAGTCATGTAATCTCAAAAAAGTATCTTGGCTCAGGCACAACACTGAGGAGAATGTAAACGTCTTTAACACCTGAAACCAGTGGTCGGCCATCTTGGATTTTAGTTGTTGTACATTGTGACAGTAGCAACAGGTGGCTATTGCTGTGTCTGCTCTGTTAAAGCAGTGTCTAGTCTGTGGCTGTAGTACGTGAGTGTACTCTCTGTAGTGTGGCAACCCCTGGCCTCCTTCTAGTTTAGGTGGTAGTGGAGGAGCAGCGCTGAAGCAGGAGTGCGTGGCATGTGTCGCACACTCGCACCGGTTTGGGCGAGGCGGGGAGTGGCAGCTCGTTGTCGGAGCAGGCGTTGCAGAAAATCTCGCCGCAGTTCCTGCAGTGGTGCTGCTCAGGCACAAAAGTCAAAGGTTAATGACCCTACAGGACATGCTTTTCTTCAGATAGTACTGAATGCTACACTTACAGCAAAAGTCTATGACATGCCTTTCATTAAATGAATAAAGTAAAGAAATAATATCATGTTATAAATATCCTCTCTATTTGATCTTGGCACATAATGTACCCCTGTGGAAGTGGAGTGTTATCTGATTGCAGTGGTCACCAACCTTTCTTCTGGAAATGGAAAACTCCTTTTCACACAGTTTACAGTGGGAAGCATCCTTATCCTTCAGCCATACTTGGCCTCCCTGAGAGGAGTCAAGAGTACATCAGATCAAAAAAGAGCTGAAATCAAATGTCTTGATATATTCATTTGATCATAATTATTTGTAATAATAATCACTCAAAATGAATATTGTTTCTGCTGAGCAGCTGAATCTGAAGCCCAACCAGGGCACATGCTGGATTCCAAGGCAGCATACAGTATATACTACTACAAAGTATGTCCTGATTGTATTGTAATTGGATAAAGGTATATGAACTCCAAATATCCCTATGTTTGAGACACACACACACAACATACCTGAAGTGCCTTGTTTGCTTCTTTTATGTCTTCAATTTTCAGTTTGGATCTGAATATAAAACACAAACATCAGTGACTAAAGAAACGGATCCCTTTCAAGAATGAATTCATAGTGTTGCCTTAATATCCGGTGTAACATAAGCAATAGAGTATGGATGAATTAACTTCCATGCATTCTGGTGATAAGGTTACTTATAATATAATTAAACATTAATGCCTTATGATTACTGATTACCACTTTCTCAGTCAGTAGAGCTAGATATACCACAATACTCCATTCAGAAGAGGAATATGCTTATGAATATGCTGTGTAGATGGGACTACATTCAGAACAGGGAAATGCTTATTTACTCGCTAAGTTTGCAGCCAAGCTCCTCTAGGGCTTGTTCTTGCTCCTCACAGATACCCTTCAGCTGTCTGTTTTCATCATGCATCCGGTGAAACTCCTGTATGAACACATCCAAAAGATAAGAGTTGATCAGGTCCTGAAACAACTAAACATGCCCAACAAATCATTTCAAGCATTTTTTAGCTGAACACAATATGTTAACAGATAAGAACTTGGAGCAATGTACACGCCACCACTGCATTGGAACTGCACAAACTGGCAACAGCCCTCAGTCTACATCTAAATTGTGCTTGAACTGGATTATTCTGAGATTACATAACCTTTACATTGTGTCATGTAAGCATATGCTGAGTGAAGAATAAAGTTTACTTTTTTGAGTCCATTTATCTGCCGAGCCTCAGCACTGAGTTGAGCAACAGTCTCGCGCTCCCGTTCTAGATCATTCTGTAAGGTCTGTCGCCACTCCCGCTCAATCTTCAGGTCCGTCTCCAGCTGCAGCCTATTGCCAATGAACAAACAACAAACTCAACAAACTTCATTCAATATATCAACACTGAGACAAAAAAAGGTGCGCTCCATGATTCTAGCAAAAGGTAGATGTCATTTAAGCTTAACAGCCAATCAAATTACACCCCTCCTTTCCATGCTCCTGAAGCAAGGTGTTGATTGGCTTGGTCTGAGACACTCTGTTTCCCCTTTACAGAGCCAGGACTGTGTACCAACACCAGAATCTTTTTGAGGTGCACATACAGAAGAATGTGAGGATAAATTAGCTGAATTTGACAAAAAAGTGCTTTAAAAAATTGAATCACTGACTGTACCTAGACAAACTGGTGGCAGAAGGAGACTGAATACAAAGCAGGAGGGGGTGTGAGGAGCCTTTAGACAAGAGACAAGACTTACATCTGCTTCTCTCTCTGGGCAATCTGCTTCTGTAGACTGTCTGCTTTGTTGGCAAAGTCCTGCTTGAACTTCCGCGTTCCTTCCTCGGCCGTCGAGCGATCCCTCTCGGCCTCCTGCAATCTGGCGTAATTCAAACCGAATGGGTAAAACTGAGGCTCCCATCACGAGTGGGGACAGGGTGGGTGAGGGGCGGGAATGAAATGACAAAATTGATGTAAACTGAACAGGATTTTTTTTTAAAAGAGAGAAAAAAGAAGCAAGGCGTGTACAGGCATCCTAACTCACAGGAAGAAAGAAGAGGGAAGGATAGAGCCAGGAAACTCAGCTGAGGGACAGGAAAGGAACTGGGAAGTTGCTACCAGCGCGCCATTCATGTCATTTCTCAGAGGGGACTTCTGGACACAATCACACGAAATGTAATATTTCAAAACATCTAAGTTTATTGAGTCACATGTTAAAAGACACACATCTTTATTTGTTAGTGGTGTCTGGTGAAACAGTTACATTATCTGTTGTTAATTATTTTATGTTTACAGTACCACGATAATCAGATATTCTATAAAACTGCTCCATATGAAAAAAAACAACAACAACAAAAGTCTGTCATAGAAACAGCCAATTGCAGAATAACTAATATAGTGGAGAGCCACGGAGAACAGTCAAAAACCATGAATTATACCAGACTGTGTATTACTATCCCGTTAAAGTGTTTACAGACAAATAGTGTAAAGTGTCTAAAAATTCAGAAGGAAATATCTTTGACGAGCTTGTATTGGTGCTCGGTGTCTGTGCTGGCACATTTCACGAAGGACATGGCGAGAGTTCTGGTCTGACTCAGCAAATCTTTGTCGCTACGGAGAAATCACCGCAAGTGCAGGGGGGGGGGGGGGATCACAGATGCATTGGCAAGGGGAGAGAGATCATGTAGTGTTGCACAAGAAAAAGGAATGATTTCAAAGAAAAGAAAGATGATTGAGGGGGAAAAGAAAAGAAGAAAGGGAGAACAAAAAGGGAAAGAGGATGTACATATCAGTGAATTTCCATGTCACTCAAAAAGCCTCCAGAAGATCATTAAGCAATGCAGTCGCAAAAATAGTACAGATAAGATGGCGGTAAAGCAATGGAACAGAGAGGGGGAGGGGATGGATCCATGTTGACTGACACATGACAAGGTACTGGTGGCAACACGCTGCACAAGCTAGTACAGTAAAATACTCAAATGTGATTTTGCAAACTGGTGGAACAAGACCACTTTACTAAAGACATGCACAGAACAAATAATTACATGCCCAATATTGCTCAAAACAGTCATGTCTGATTTAAAAAAAGAATAAAAAAAAAAAAGAACATTAACATTAACAGCTGTGATATTTAAGTGGTATAGCATGAGGTAAAACACTGCACCCTTGTTAATACTGTAAAACACTGCACCCTTATTAATACTGTGAACAGGTGAGTGTGGTATAGCATGAGGTAAAACACTGCACCCTTGTTAATACTGTAAAACACTGCACCCTTATTAATACTGTGAACAGGTGAGTGTGGTATAGCATGAGGTAAAACACTGCACCCTTATTACTACTGTGAACAGGTGAGTGTGGTATAGCATGAGGTAAAACACTGCACCCTTACCTTTGTTCAAGTTGCTTCATGGTTGCTGTGATTTGATTGGTCTTCTCCTCCAGACGGGCAATCATCTCATCCTTCTGTTTGAGGCCATCATCAGCAGCCTGTTAATGGAAAAGTAGGCAGTCAATCAGTAAATGCACACTGTGTTGAAAGACATGTATCATTTGTTTTATCCTGTAAGATACTAATATCATGGCCACTGCAGAGAGAAAACAAAACATTCACCTCAACATGCACACATGAGTACAAAACAGGTCATACAGGTAATACAAGTAGTTTTTTTATTTTTTTTATTATTCATTTATTTACTTTCACTTATATTCACTACCATTCATCTTTCATCAGTCAAATAAAAGAAGGGGACTTTCCAGGACCTCTGTTACATATCAGTTACTTTCATTTCCTTGTTTCTAACACATCCAAGGACATTTTGGTATTTTCCAGGAACGAACCGTGTGCCAAGACCTAGACCCATTGCAGACATTTGTATGGCTAAAACTATGCAAGGACTGCCATTAACCTAGGGTGACCAAATTTGAGTTTGTGAAAAAGAGGACACTTTGTCGCGGGGGGGGGGGGGACAGGGGGCGTGGCGGGGGGGTAGTGTATAGCATGCCGCACCATGACCATGTGAATGCATACAAATGTCACAAATGAAATGACACAAATGACTATATGAACATCTATTTATTGAACTTTAACAAAACTGCAAAGTGCAAATGTAAAACAAATATTTTTTGTGGCATTTAGTCCAGCTCTTCTTTAATGTGTCTTGTCCATATATTGAAGCAATAATGATAACAAATAAAAATTTCTAAATAATAAATACTTTATATAGCCACATATTAAAATAAGAAAATAAAGACACTTTTCAGTCCTCCTCATATATTAAAGCAATAATAATAACAAATACAAAATTCTAAATAATAAATAATACATTCTTTATAAGGCCATCTATTAAAATAAGAAAATTAAGTCGGTGATTACCTATCAAATAGGTATGAAAGTCCTTGCAGGTCATGTGTTTGAAACTTGTACTGGGTGCACAGAATCCCCTTCAGCACTTTTTTTGAGCTGTCACCGAATCTGGGAAAATCTTTCTTAGCAAACCAGATGTGCAGTCCATTGATCTGTAGCTGTTGTGATGCTTTATTGTATGAAAAGCAAGGGTACCCTCTGCAGCCGTAACAGAAGTGTCTGTTTTACTCACAAAAAAGTCTGTCACTTTACTCGATGAGCTCTCTCCTCTTGCTGCAGTTTTGTGTTTTGCAGAGTGCACGTGAGCTTCCAAATCGCTGCCACCTTTATTTGCCACCGACACGTAAGTGCCTGCTCTGCATGTCATGCACTCAGCTTCCGAAGCATTACGGCCGAGGCGAAAACATGGGTATTTATTTTTTGAGTTCGTCCGTGAACTTACATTTACGTGCAATGCAACTAGTGGAGGCGGCAAGGTGCTCAGTGTTGCCAGATTGGAAATGGTGAAGTATCGTACCAAAGGTTCAAAATGGTCGTATTTGGAGGATAATTATCGTGTATCTGGCAACACTGAGATCGGTCGACCAATGACTGTTCTCTCTACAGTCAGAGCTCGCGCAAGAAGGTGGAACGTAAGGGAGATACCATTTCCAAAGCTTGTAAGGGCGTAATAACTAGTTTGTGAAAGACCCAGAGAAACACAAATATCCGACAAAGCAAAATCCCGGACGTTTTTGGAATCCCTGCCGGACGCATTTTTTAGGTCTCGAAAAGAGGACATGTCCGGGGAAAAGAGGA